>NW_027672750.1:0-86000 GCF_964194105.1 Spermophilus citellus | reverse complement strand
ATTTTGGCGTTTCACACTGTTTTCTCCTATATTGATAGATGTATTTGGAACTCTAAATCCAACACGGTTTGTGCTAGCTTCTTGAAACTTGACACAATAAAGTAGTTTAAACTTCTATCTCTATGTTTTGTTTCCTCTTGATGTAGCCCTAAGCAGTGACTGGCGAGAAACACTTTCATTGAAAGGGGTTGCCAAGCTTCCAAAAATTACGAGTCTCCAGCAATCTCAGCAAATATTTTTTCACCCAAACTGGATAATACTTTCAGGTAATGATCAGTACACTAAGCCCACTTGGTTCCCCAAATTTCGTTCTTCTATGTTGAAGCGTTCGTTTCCACTAACAGTTTGAATTTTTGCGTTTCACACTGTTTTCTCCTATATTGATAGATGTATTTGGAACTCTGAATCCAACACGGTTTGTGCTAGCTTCTTGAAACTTCACACAGTAAAGTAGTTTCACGTTCTCTCTCTATGTTATGTTTCCTCATGATGTAGCCTTAAGCAGTGACTGGCGAGAAATCCTTTCATTGAAAGGGGTTGCCAAGCTTCCAAAAATTAAGTATCTCCAGAAATCTCATCAAATATTTTTTCACCCAAACTGGATGATACTTTCAGGTAATGATCAGTACACTAAGCCCACTTGGTTCCCCAAATTTCGTTCTTCTATGTTGAAGCGTTCGTTTCCAGTAACAGTTTGAATTTTGGCGTTTCACACTGTTTTCTCCTATATTGATAGATGTATATGGAACTCTAAATTCAACACGGTTTGTGCTATCTCCTTGAAACTTGACACAATAAAGTAGTTTCTTGTTCTATCTCTATGTTTTGTTTCCTCTTGATGTAGCCCTAATCAGTGACTGGCGAGAAACACTTTCATTGAAAGGGGTTGCCAAGCTTCCAAAAATTAAGAATCTCCAGAAATCTCAGCAAATATTTTTTCACCCAAACTGGATGATACTTTCAGGTAATGATCAGTACACTAAGCCCACTTGGTTCCCCAAATTTCGTTCTTCTATGTTGAAGCGTTCGTTTCCAGTAACAGTTTGAATTTTGGCGTTTCACACTATTTTCTCCTATATTGATAGATGTATTTGGAACTCTAAATCCAACACGGTTTGTGCTAGCTTCTTGAAGCTTCACACAGTAAAGTAGTTTCACGTTCTCTCTCTATGTTATGTTTCCTCTTGATGTAGCCCTAAGCAGTGAATGGCGAGAAACACTTTCATTGAAAGGGGTTGCCAAGCTTCCAAAAATTAAGAATCTCCAGAAACCTCAGCAAATATTTTTTCACCCAAACTGGATGATACCTTCAGGTAATGATCAGTACACTAAGCCCACTTGGTTCCCCAAATTTCGTTCTTCTATGTTGAAGCGTTCGTTTCCAGTAACAGTTTGAATTTTGGCGTTTCACACTGTTTTCTCCTATATTGATAGATGCATTTGGAACTCTAAATCCAACACGTTATGTGCTAGCTTCTTGAAACTTCACACAATAAAGTAGTTTCACGTTCTCTCTCTATGTTATGTTTCCTCTTGATGTAGCCCTAAGCAGTGACTGGCGAAAAACACTTTCATTGAAAGGTGTTGCCAAGCTTCCAAAAATTATGAGTCTCCAGAAATCTCAGCAAATATTTTTTCACCCAAACTGGATGATACTTTCAGGTAATGATCAGTACACTAAGCCCACTTGGTTCCCCAAATTTCGTTCTTCTATGTTGAAGCGTTCCTTTCCAGTAACAGTTTGAATTTTGGCGTTTCACACTGTTTTCTCCTATATTGATAGATGTATTTGGAACTCTAAATCCAACACGGTTTGTGCTAGCTTCTTGAAACTTCACACAGTAAAGTAGTTTCACGTTCTCTCTCTATGTTATGTTTCCTCTTGATGTAGCCCTAAGCAGTGACTGGCGAGAAACACTTTCATTGAAAGGCGTTGCCAAGCTTCCAAAAATTAAGTATCTCCAGAAATCTCAGCAAATATTTTTTCACCCAAACTGGATGATACCTTCAGGTAATGATCAGTACACTAAGCCCACTTGGTTCCCCAAATTTCGTTCTTCTATGTTGAAGCGTTCGTTTCCAGTAACAGTTTGAATTTTGGCGTTTCACACTGTTTTCTCCTATATTGATAGATGTATTTGGAACTCTAAATCCAACACTGTTTGTGCTAGCTTCTTGAAACTTCACACAGTAAAGTAGTTGCACGTTCTCTCTCTATGTTATGTTTCCTCTTGATGTAGCCCTAAGCAGTGACTGGCGAGAAACACTTTCATTGAAAGGGGTTGCCAAGCTTCCAAAAATTAAGTATCTCCAGAAATCTCAGCAAATATTTTTTCACCAAACTGGATGCTACTTTTAGGTAATGATCAGTACACTAAGCCCACTTGGTTCCCCAAATTAGGTTCTTCTATGTTGAAGCGTTCGTTTCCAGTAACAGTTTGAATTTTGGCGTTTCACACTGTTTTCTCCTATATTGATAGATGTATTTGGAACTCTAAATCCAACACGGTTTGTGCTAGCTTCTTGAAACTTCACACAGTAAAGTAGTTTCACATTCTCTCTCTATGTTATGTTTCCTCTTGATGTAGCCCTAAGCAGTGACTGGCGAGAAACACTTTCATTGAAAGGGGTTGCCAAGCTTCCAAAAATTACGATTCTCCAGAAATCTCAGCAAATATTTTTTCACCCAAACTGGATGATACTTTCAGGTAATGATCAGTACACTAAGCCCACTTGGTTCCCCAAATTTCGTTCTTCTATGTTGAAGCGTTCGTTTCCAGTAACAGTTTGAATTTTGGCGTTACACACTGTTTTCTCCAATATTGATAGATGTATTTGGAACTCTAAATCCAACACGGTTTGTGCTAGCTTCTTGAAACTTCACACAGTAAAGTAGTTTCACGTTCTCTCTCTATGTTATGTTTCCTCTTGATGTAGCCCTAAAGCAGTGACTGGCGAGAAACACTTTCATTGAAAGGGGTTGCCAAGCTTCCAAAAATTACGAGTCTGAAGAAATCTTAGCAAATATTTTTTCACCCAAACTGGATGATACTTTCAGGTAATGATCAGTACACTAAGCCCACTTGGTTCCCCAAATTTCGTTCTTCTATGTTGAAGCGTTCGTTTCCAGTAACAGTTAGAATTTTGGCGTTTCACACTGTTTTCTCCTATATTGATAGATGTATTTGGAACTCTAAATCCAACACGGTTTGTGCTAGCTTCTTGAAACTTGACACAATAAAGTAGTTTAAACTTCTATCTCTATGTTTTGTTTCCTCTTGATGTAGCCCTAAGCAGTGACTGGCGAGAAACACTTTCATTGAAAGGGGTTGCCAAGCTTCCAAAAATTACGAGTCTCCAGCAATCTCAGCAAATATTTTTTCACCCAAACTGGATAATACTTTCAGGTAATGATCAGTACACTAAGCCCACTTGGTTCCCCAAATTTCGTTCTTCTATGTTGAAGCGTTCGTTTCCACTAACAGTTTGAATTTTTGCGTTTCACACTGTTTTCTCCTATATTGATAGATGTATTTGGAACTCTGAATCCAACACGGTTTGTGCTAGCTTCTTGAAACTTCACACAGTAAAGTAGTTTCACGTTCTCTCTCTATGTTATGTTTCCTCATGATGTAGCCTTAAGCAGTGACTGGCGAGAAATCCTTTCATTGAAAGGGGTTGCCAAGCTTCCAAAAATTAAGAATCTCCAGAAATCTCAGCAAATATTTTTTCACCCAAACTGGATGATACTTTCAGGTAATGATCAGTACACTAAGCTCACTTGGTTCCCCAAATTTCGTTCTTCTATGTTGAAGCGTTCGTTTCCAGTAACAGTTTGAATTTTGGCGTTTCACACTATTTTCTCCTATATTGATAGATGTATTTGGAACTCTAAATCCAACACGGTTTGTGCTAGCTTCTTGAAACTTCACACAGTAAAGTAGTTTCACGTTCTCTCTCTATGTTATGTTTCCTCTTGATGTAGCCCTAAGCAGTGAATGGCGAGAAACACTTTCATTGAAAGGGGTTGCCAAGCTTCCAAAAATTAAGAATCTCCAGAAATCTCAGCAAATATTTTTTCACCCAAACTGGATGATACCTTCAGGTAATGATCAGTACACTAAGCCCACTTGGTTCCCCAAATTTCGTTCTTCTATGTTGAAGCGTTCGTTTCCAGTAACAGTTTGAATTTTGGCGTTTCACACTGTTTTCTCCTATATTGATAGATGTATTTGGAACTCTAAATCCAACACGGTTTGTGCTAGCTTCTTGAAACTTGACACAATAAAGTAGTTTAAACTTCTATCTCTATGTTTTGTTTCCTCTTGATGTAGCCCTAAGCAGTGACTGGCGAGAAACACTTTCATTGAAAGGGGTTGCCAAGCTTCCAAAAATTACGAGTCTCCAGCAATCTCAGCAAATATTTTTTCACCCAAACTGGATAATACTTTCAGGTAATGATCAGTACACTAAGCCCACTTGGTTCCCCAAATTTCGTTCTTCTATGTTGAAGCGTTCGTTTCCACTAACAGTTTGAATTTTTGCGTTTCACACTGTTTTCTCCTATATTGATAGATGTATTTGGAACTCTGAATCCAACACGGTTTGTGCTAGCTTCTTGAAACTTCACACAGTAAAGTAGTTTCACGTTCTCTCTCTATGTTATGTTTCCTCATGATGTAGCCTTAAGCAGTGACTGGCGAGAAATCCTTTCATTGAAAGGGGTTGCCAAGCTTCCAAAAATTAAGAATCTCCAGAAATCTCAGCAAATATTTTTTCACCCAAACTGGATGATACTTTCAGGTAATGATCAGTACACTAAGCCCACTTGGTTCCCCAAATTTCGTTCTTCTATGTTGAAGCGTTCGTTTCCAGTAACAGTTTGAATTTTGGCGTTTCACACTATTTTCTCCTATATTGATAGATGTATTTGGAACTCTAAATCCAACACGGTTTGTGCTAGCTTCTTGAAACTTCACACAGTAAAGTAGTTTCACGTTCTCTCTCTATGTTATGTTTCCTCTTGATGTAGCCCTAAGCAGTGAATGGCGAGAAACACTTTCATTGAAAGGGGTTGCCAAGCTTCCAAAAATTAAGAATCTCCAGAAATCTCAGCAAATATTTTTTCACCCAAACTGGATGATACCTTCAGGTAATGATCAGTACACTAAGCCCACTTGGTTCCCCAAATTTCGTTCTTCTATGTTGAAGCGTTCGTTTCCAGTAACAGTTTGAATTTTGGCGTTTCACACTGTTTTCTCCTATATTGATAGATGTATTTGGAACTCTAAATCCAACACGTTATGTGCTAGCTTCTTGAAACTTCACACAATAAAGTAGTTTCACGTTCTCTCTCTATGTTATGTTTCCTCTTGATGTAGCCCTAAGCAGTGACTGGCGAGAAACACTTTCATTGAAAGGGGTTGCCAAGCTTCCAAAAATTATGAGTCTCCAGAAATCTCAGCAAATATTTTTTCACGCAAACTGGATGATACTTTCAGGTAATGATCAGTACACTAAGCCCACTTGGTTCCCCAAATTTCGTTCTTCTATGTTGAAGCGTTCGTTTCCAGTAACAGTTTGAATTTTGGCGTTTCACACTGTTTTCTCCTATATTGATAGATGTATTTGGAACTCTAAATCCAACACTGTTTGTGCTAGCTTCTTGAAACTTCACACAGTAAAGTAGTTTCACGTTCTCTCTCTATGTTATGTTTCCTCTTGATGTAGCCCTAAGCAGTGACTGGCGAGAAACACTTTCATTGAAAGGCGTTGCCAAGCTTCCAAAAATTAAGTATCTCCAGAAATCTCAGCAAATATTTTTTCACCCAAACTAGATGATACCTTCAGGTAATGATCAGTACACTAAGCCCACTTGGTTCCCCAAATTTCGTTCTTCTATGTTGAAGCGTTCGTTTCCAGTAACAGTTTGAATTTTGGCGTTTCACACTGTATTCTCCTATATTGATAGATGTATTTGGAACTCTAAATCCAACACGGTTTGTGCTAGCTTCTTGAAACGTCACACAGTAAAGTAGTTGCACGTTCTCTCTCTATGTTATGTTTCCTCTTGATGTAGCCCTAAGCAGTGACTGGCGAGAAACACTTTCATTGAAAGGGGTTGCCAAGCTTCCAAAAATTAAGTATCTCCAGAAATCTCAGCAAATATTTTTTCACCAAACTGGATGCTACTTTTAGGTAATGATCAGTACACTAAGCCCACTTGGTTCCCCAAATTTCGTTCTTCTATGTTGAAGCGTTCGTTTCCAGTAACAGTTTGAATTTTGGTGTTTCACACTGTTTTCTCCTATATTGATAGATGTATATGAAACTCGAAATCCAACACGGTTTGTGCTAGCTCCTTGAAACTTGACACAATAAAGTAGTTTCTAGTTCTATCTCTATGTTTTGTTTCCTCTTGATGTAGCCCTAAGCAGTGACTGGCGAGAAACACTTTCATTGAAAGGGGTGGCCAGGCTTCCAAAAATTAAGAATCTCCAGAAATCTCAACAAATATTTTTTCACCCAATCTGGATGATACTTACAGGTAATGATCAGTACACTAAGCCCACTTGGTTCCCCAAATTTCGTTCTTCTATGTTGAAGCGTTCGTTTCCAGTAACAGTTTGAATTTCGGCGTTTCACACTATTTTCTCCTATATTGATAGATGTATTTGGAACTCTAAATCCAACACGGTTTGTGCTAGCTTCTTGAAACTTCACACAGTAAAGTAGTTTCACGTTCTCTCTCTATGTTATGTTTCCTCTTGATGTAGCCCTAAGCAGTGAATGGCGAGAAACACTTTCATTGAAAGGGGTTGCCAAGCTTCCAAAAATTAAGAATCTCCAGAAATCTCAGCAAATATATTTTCACCCAAACTGGATGATACCTTCAGGTAATGATCAGTACACTAAGCCCACTTGGTTCCCCAAATTTCGTTCTTCTATGTTGAAGCGTTCGTTTCCAGTAACAGTTTGAATTTTGGCGTTTCACACTGTTTTCTCCTATATTGATAGATGTATATGGAACTCTAAATTCAACACGGTTTGAGCTATCTCCTTGAAACTTGACAAAATAAAGTAGTTTCTAGTTCTATCTCTATGTTTTGTTTCCTCTTGATGTAGCCCTAATCAGTGACTGGCGAGAAACACTTTCATTGAAAGGGGTTGCCAAGCTTCCAAAAATTAAGAATCTCCAGAAATCTCAGCAAATATTTTTTCACCCAAACTGGATGATACTTTCAGGTAATGATCAGTACACTAAGCCCACTTGGTTCCCCAAATTTCGTTCTTCTATGTTGAAGCGTTCGTTTCCAGTAACAGTTTGAATTTTGGCGTTTCACACTATTTTCTCCTATATTGATAGATGTATTTGGAACTCTAAATCCAACACGGTTTGTGCTAGCTTCTTGAAACTTCACACAGTAAAGTAGTTTCACGTTCTCTCTCTATGTTATGTTTCCTCTTGATGTAGCCCTAAGCAGTGAATGGCGAGAAACACTTTCATTGAAAGGGGTTGCCAAGCTTCCAAAAATTAAGAATCTCCAGAAATCTCAGCAAATATTTTTTCACCCAAACTGGATGATACCTTCAGGTAATGATCAGTACACTAAGCCCACTTGGTTCCCCAAATTTCGTTCTTCTATGTTGAAGCGTTCGTTTCCAGTAACAGTTTGAATTTTGGCGTTTCACACTGTTTTCTCCTATATTGATAGATGCATTTGGAACTCTAAATCCAACACGTTATGTGCTAGCTTCTTGAAACTTCACACAATAAAGTAGTTTCACGTTCTCTCTCTATGTTATGTTTCCTCTTGATGTAGCCCTAAGCAGTGACTGGCGAGAAACACTTTCATTGAAAGGTGTTGCCAAGCTTCCAAAAATTATGAGTCTCCAGAAATCTCAGCAAATATTTTTTCACCCAAACTGGATGATACTTTCAGGTAATGATCAGTACACTAAGCCCACTTGGTTCCCCAAATTTCGTTCTTCTATGTTGAAGCGTTCCTTTCCAGTAACAGTTTGAATTTTGGCGTTTCACACTGTTTTCTCCTATATTGATAGATGTATTTGGAACTCTAAATCCAACACGGTTTGTGCTAGCTTCTTGAAACTTCACACAGTAAAGTAGTTTCACGTTCTCTCTCTATGTTATGTTTCCTCTTGATGTAGCCCTAAGCAGTGACTGGCGAGAAACACTTTCATTGAAAGGGGTTGCCAAGCTTCCAAAAATTAAGTATCTCCAGAAATCTCAGTAAATATTTTTTCACCAAACTGGATGCTACTTTTAGGTAATGATCAGTACACTAAGCCCACTTGGTTCCCCAAATTTCGTTCTTCTATGTTGAAGCGTTCGTTTCCAGTAACAGTTTGAATTTTGGTGTTTCACACTGTTTTCTCCTATATTGATAGATGTATATGAAACTCGAAATCCAACACGGTTTGGGCTAGCTTCTTGAAACTTGACACAATAAAGTAGTTTAAACTTCTCTCTCTACGTTATGTTTCCTCTTAATGTAGCCTTAAGCAGTGACTGGCGAGAAACACTTTCATTGAAAGGGGTTGCCAAGCTTCCAAAAATTAAGTATCTCCAGAAATCTCAGCAAATATTTTTTCACCCAAACTGGATGATACTTTCAGGTAATGATCAGTACACTAAGCCCACTTGGTTCCCCAAATTTCGTTCTTCTATGTTGAAGCGTTCGTTTCCAGTAACAGTTTGAATTTTGGCGTTTCACACTGTTTTCTCCTATATTGATAGATGTATATGGAACTCTGAATTCAACACGGTTTGTGCTAGCTCCTTGAAACTTGACACAATAAAGTAGTTTCTAGTTCTATCTCTATGTTTTGTTTCCTCTTGATGTAGCCCTAATCAGTGACTGGCGAGAAACACTTTCATTGAAAGGGGTTGCCAAGCTTCCAAAAATTAAGAATCTCCAGAAATCTCAGCAAATATTTTTTCACCCAAACTGGATGATACTTTCAGGTAATGATCAGTACACTAAGCCCACTTGGTTCCCCAAATTTCGTTCTTCTATGTTGAAGCGTTCGTTTCCAGTAACAGTTTGAATTTTGGCGTTTCACACTATTTTCTCCTATATTGATAGATGTATTTGGAACTCTAAATCCAACACGGTTTGTGCTAGCTTCTTGAAACTTCACACAGTAAAGTAGTTTCACGTTCTCTCTCTATGTTATGTTTCCTCTTGATGTAGCCCTAAGCAGTGAATGGCGAGAAACACTTTCATTGAAAGGGGTTGCCAAGCTTCCAAAAATTAAGAATCTCCAGAAATCTCAGCAAATATTTTTTCACCCAAACTGGATGATACCTTCAGGTAATGATCAGTACACTAAGCCCACTTGGTTCCCCAAATTTCGTTCTTCTATGTTGAAGCGTTCGTTTCCAGTAACAGTTTGAATTTTGGCGTTTCACACTGTTTTCTCCTATATTGATAGATGCATTTGGAACTCTAAATCCAACACGTTATGTGCTAGCTTCTTGAAACTTCACACAATAAAGTAGTTTCACGTTCTCTCTCTATGTTATGTTTCCTCTTGATGTAGCCCTAAGCAGTGACTGGCGAGAAACACTTTCATTGAAAGGTGTTGCCAAGCTTCCAAAAATTATGAGTCTCCAGAAATCTCAGCAAATATTTTTTCACCCAAACTGGATGATACTTTCAGGTAATGATCAGTACACTAAGCCCACTTGGTTCCCCAAATTTCGTTCTTCTATGTTGAAGCGTTCCTTTCCAGTAACAGTTTGAATTTTGGCGTTTCACACTGTTTTCTCCTATATTGATAGATGTATTTGGAACTCTAAATCCAACACGGTTTGTGCTAGCTTCTTGAAACTTCACACAGTAAAGTAGTTTCACGTTCTCTCTCTATGTTATGTTTCCTCTTGATGTAGCCCTAAGCAGTGACTGGCGAGAAACACTTTCATTGAAAGGGGTTGCCAAGCTTCCAAAAATTAAGTATCTCCAGAAATCTCAGTAAATATTTTTTCACCAAACTGGATGCTACTTTTAGGTAATGATCAGTACACTAAGCCCACTTGGTTCCCCAAATTTCGTTCTTCTATGTTGAAGCGTTCGTTTCCAGTAACAGTTTGAATTTTGGTGTTTCACACTGTTTTCTCCTATATTGATAGATGTATATGAAACTCGAAATCCAACACGGTTTGGGCTAGCTTCTTGAAACTTGACACAATAAAGTAGTTTAAACTTCTCTCTCTACGTTATGTTTCCTCTTGATGTAGCCTTAAGCAGTGACTGGCGAGAAACACTTTCATTGAAAGGGGTTGCCAAGCTTCCAAAAATTAAGTATCTCCAGAAATCTCAGCAAATATTTTTTCACCCAAACTGGATGATACTTTCAGGTAATGATCAGTACACTAAGCCCACTTGGTTCCCCAAATTTCGTTCTTCTATGTTGAAGCGTTCGTTTCCAGTAACAGTTTGAATTTTGGCGTTTCACACTGTTTTCTCCTATATTGATAGATGTATATGGAACTCTGAATTCAACACGGTTTGTGCTAGCTCCTTGAAACTTGACACAATAAAGTAGTTTCTAGTTCTATCTCTATGTTTTGTTTCCTCTTGATGTAGCCCTAATCAGTGACTGGCGAGAAACACTTTCATTGAAAGGGGTTGCCAAGCTTCCAAAAATTAAGAATCTCCAGAAATCTCAGCAAATATTTTTTCACCCAAACTGGATGATACTTTCAGGTAATGATCAGTACACTAAGCCCACTTGGTTCCCCAAATTTCATTCTTCTATGTTGAAGCGTTCATTTCCAGTAACAGTTTGAATTTTGGCGTTTCACACTATTTTCTCCTATATTGATAGATGTATTTGGAACTCTAAATCCAACACGGTTTGTGCTAGCTTCTTGAAACTTCACACAGTAAAGTAGTTTCACGTTCTCTCTCTATGTTATGTTTCCTCTTGATGTAGCCCTAAGCAGTGACTGGCGAGAAACACTTTCATTGAAAGGCGTTGCCAAGCTTCCAAAAATTAAGTATCTCCAGAAATCTCAGCAAATATTTTTTCACCCAAACTGGATGATACCTTCAGGTAATGATCAGTACACTAAGCCCACTTGGTTCCCCAAATTTCGTTCTTCTATGTTGAAGCGTTCGTTTCCAGTAACAGTTTGAATTTTGGCGTTTCACACTGTTTTCTCCTATATTGATAGATGTATTTGGAACTCTAAATCCAACACGGTTTGTGCTAGCTTCTTGAAACTTCACACAGTAAAGTAGTTGCACGTTCTCTCTCTATGTTATGTTTCCTCTTGATGTAGCCCTAAGCAGTGACTGGCGAGAAACACTTTCATTGAAAGGGGTTGCCAAGCTTCCAAAAATTAAGTATCTCCAGAAATCTCAGCAAATATTTTTTCACCAAACTGGATGCTACTTTTAGGTAAGGATCAGTACACTAAGCCCACTTGGTTCCCCAAATTTCGTTCTTCTATGTTGAAGCGTTCGTTTCCAGTAACAGTTTGAATTTTGGTGTTTCACACTGTTTTCTCCTATATTGATAGATGTATATGAAACTCGAAATCCAACACGGTTTGTGCTAGCTCCTTGAAACTTGACACAATAAAGTAGTTTCTAGTTCTATCTCTATGTTTTGTTTCCTCTTGATGTAGCCCTAAGCAGTGACTGGCGAGAAACACTTTCATTGAAAGGGGTGGCCAGGCTTCCAAAAATTAAGAATCTCCAGAAATCTCAGCAAATATTTTTTCACCCAATCTGGATGATACTTACAGGTAATGATCAGTACACTAAGCCCACTTGGTTCCCCAAATTTCGTTCTTCTATGTTGAAGCGTTCGTTTCCAGTAACAGTTTGAATTTTGGCGTTTCACACTGTTTTCTCCTATATTGATAGATGTATTTGGAACTCTAAATCCAACACGGTTTGTGCTAGCTTCTTGAAACTTCACACAGTAAAGTAGTTTCACATTCTCTCTCTATTTTATGTTTCCTCTTGATGTATCCCTAAGCAGTGACTGGCGAGAAACACTTTCATTGAAAGGGGTTGCCAAGCTTCCAAAAATTACGAATCTCCAGAAATCTCAGCAAATATTTTTTCACCCAATCTGGATGATACTTACAGGTAATGATCAGTACACTAAGCCCACTTGGTTCCCCAAATTTCGTTCTTCTATGTTGAAGCGTTCGTTTCCAGTAACAGTTTGAATTTTGGCGTTTCACACTGTTTTCTCCTATATTGATAGATGTATTTGGAACTCTAAATCCAACACTGTTTGTGCTAGCTTCTTGAAACTTCACACAGTATAGTAGTTTCACATTCTCTCTCTATGTTATGTTTCCTCTTGATGTAGCCCTAAGCAGTGACTGGCGAGAAACACTTTCATTGAAAGGGGTTGCCAAGCTTCCAAAAATTACGCGTCTCCAGAAATCTTAGCAAATATTTTTTCACCCAAACTGGATGATACTTTCAGGTAATGATCAGTACACTAAGCCCACTTGGTTCCCCAAATTTCGTTCTTCTATGCTGAAGCGTTCGTTTCCAGTAACAGTTTGAATTTTGGCGTTTCACACTGTTTTCTCCTATATTGATAGATGTATTTGGAACTCTAAATCCAACACGGTTTGTGCTAGCTTCTTGAAACTTCACACAGTAAAGTAGTTTCACGTTCTCTCTCTATGTTATGTTTCCTCTTGATGTAGCCCTAAGCAGTGACTGGCGAGAAACACTTTCATAGAAAGGCGTTGCCAAGCTTCCAAAAATTAAGTATCTCCAGAAATCTCAGCAAATATTTTTTCACCCAAACTGGATGATACCTTCAGGTAATGATCAGTACACTAAGCCCACTTGGTTCCCCAAATTTCGTTCTTCTATGTTGAAGCGTTCGTTTCCAGTAACAGTTTGAATTTTGGCGTTTCACACTGTTTTCTCCTATATTGATAGATGTATTTGGAACTCTAAATCCAACACGGTTTGTGCTAGCTTCTTGAAACTTCACACAGTAAAGTAGTTGCACGTTCTCTCTCTATGTTATGTTTCCTCTTGATGTAGCCCTAAGCAGTGACTGGCGAGAAACACTTTCATTGAAAGGGGTTGCCAAGCTTCCAAAAATTAAGTATCTCCAGAAATCTCAGCAAATATTTTTTCACCAAACTGGATGCTACTTTTAGGTAAGGATCAGTACACTAAGCCCACTTGGTTCCCCAAATTTCGTTCTTCTATGTTGAAGCGTTCGTTTCCAGTAACAGTTTGAATTTTGGTGTTTCACACTGTTTTCTCCTATATTGATAGATGTATATGAAACTCGAAATCCAACACGGTTTGTGCTAGCTCCTTGAAACTTGACACAATAAAGTAGTTTCTAGTTCTATCTCTATGTTTTGTTTCCTCTTGATGTAGCCCTAAGCAGTGACTGGCGAGAAACACTTTCATTGAAAGGGGTGGCCAGGCTTCCAAAAATTAAGAATCTCCAGAAATCTCAGCAAATATTTTTTCACCCAATCTGGATGATACTTACAGGTAATGATCAGTACACTAAGCCCACTTGGTTCCCCAAATTTCGTTCTTCTATGTTGAAGCGTTCGTTTCCAGTAACAGTTTGAATTTTGGCGTTTCACACTGTTTTCTCCTATATTGATAGATGTATTTGGAACTCTAAATCCAACACGGTTTGTGCTAGCTTCTTGAAACTTCACACAGTAAAGTAGTTTCACATTCTCTCTCTATTTTATGTTTCCTCTTGATGTATCCCTAAGCAGTGACTGGCGAGAAACACTTTCATTGAAAGGGGTTGCCAAGCTTCCAAAAATTACGAATCTCCAGAAATCTCAGCAAATATTTTTTCACCCAATCTGGATGATACTTACAGGTAATGATCAGTACACTAAGCCCACTTGGTTCCCCAAATTTCGTTCTTCTATGTTGAAGCGTTCGTTTCCAGTAACAGTTTGAATTTTGGCGTTTCACACTGTTTTCTCCTATATTGATAGATGTATTTGGAACTCTAAATCCAACACGGTTTGTGCTAGCTTCTTGAAACTTCACACAGTATAGTAGTTTCACATTCTCTCTCTATGTTATGTTTCCTCTTGATGTAGCCCTAAGCAGTGACTGGCGAGAAACACTTTCATTGAAAGGGGTTGCCAAGCTTCCAAAAATTACGAGTCTCCAGAAATCTTAGCAAATATTTTTTCACCCAAACTGGATGATACTTTCAGGTAATGATCAGTACACTAAGCCCACTTGGTTCCCCAAATTTTGTTCTTCTATGCTGAAGCGTTCGTTTCCAGTAACAGTTTGAATTTTGGCGTTTCACACTGTTTTCTCCTATATTGATAGATGTATTTGGAACTCTAAATCCAACACGGTTTGTGCTAGCTTCTTGAAACTTCACACAGTAAAGTAGTTTCACGTTCTCTCTCTATGTTATGTTTCCTCTTGATGTAGCCCTAAGCAGTGACTGGCGAGAAACACTTTCATTGAAAGGTGTTGCCAAGCTTCCAAAAATTAAGTATCTCCAGAAATCTCAGCAAATATTTTTTCACCCAAACTGGATGATACTTTCAGGTAATGATCAGTACACTAAGCCCACTTGGTTCCCCAAATTTCGTTCTTCTATGTTGACGCGTTCGTTTCCAGTAACAGTTTGAATTTTGGCGTTTCACACTGTTTTCTCTTATATTGATAGATGTATATGGAACTCTAAATTCAACACGGTTTGTGCTAGCTCCTTGAAACTTGACACAATAAAGTAGTTTCTAGTTCTATCTCTATGTTTTGTTTCCTCTTGATGTAGCCCTAAGCAGTGACTGGCGAGAAACACTTTCATTGAAACGGGTTGCCAAGCTTCCAAAAATTAAGAATCTCCAGAAATCTCAGCAAATATTTTTTACCCAAACTGGATGATACTTTCAGGTAATGATCAGTACACTAAGCCCACTTGGTTCCCCAAATTTCGTTTTTCTATGTTGAAGCGTTCATTTCCAGTAACAGTTTGAATTTTGGCGTTTCACACTGTTTTCTCCTATATTGATAGATGCATATGGAACTCTAAATTCAACACGGTTTGTGCTAGCTCCTTGAAACTTGACACAATAAAGTAGTTTCTAGTTCTATCTCTATGTTTTGTTTCCTCTTGATGTAGCCCTAAGCAGTGACTGGCGAGAAACACTTTCATTGAAAGGGGTTGCCAAGCTTCCAAAAATTAAGAATCTCCTGAAATCTCAGCAAATATTTTTTCACACAAACTTGATAATACCTTCAGGTAATGATCAGTACACTAAGCCCACTTGGTTCCCCAAATTTCGTTCTTCTATGTTGAAGCGTTCGTTTCCAGTAACAGTTTGAATTTTGGCGTTTCACACTGTTTTCTCCAATATTGATAGATGTATTTGGAACTCTAAATCCAACACGGTTTGTGCTAGCTTCTTGAAACTTCACACAGTAAAGTAGTTTCACGTTCTCTCTCTATGTTATGTTTCCTCTTGATGTAGCCCTAAGCAGTGACTGGCGAGAAACACTTTCATTGAAAGGGGTTGCCAAGCTTCCAAAAATAACGAGTCTGAAGAAATCTTAGCAAATATTTTTTCACCCAAACTGGATGATACTTTCAGGTAATGATCAGTACACTAAGCCCACTTGGTTCCCCAAATTTCGTTCTTCTATGTTGAAGCGTTCGTTTCCAGTAACAGTTTGAATTTTGGCGTTTCACACTGTTTTCTCCTATATTGATAGATGTATTTGGAACTCTAAATCCAACACGGTTTGTGCTAGCTTCTTGAAACTTGACACAATAAAGTAGTTTAAACTTCTATCTCTATGTTTTGTTTCCTCTTGATGTAGCCCTAAGCAGTGACTGGCGAGAAACACTTTCATTGAAAGGGGTTGCCAAGCTTCCAAAAATTATGAGTCTCCAGCAATCTCAGGAAATATTTTTTCACCCAAACTGGATAATACTTTCAGGTAATGATCAGTACACTAAGCCCACTTGGTTCCCCAAATTTCGTTCTTCTATGTTGAAGCGTTCGTTTCCAGTAACAGTTTGAATTTTGGCGTTTCACACTGTTTTCTCCTATATTGATAGATGTATTTGGAACTCTGAATCCAACACGGTTTGTGCTAGCTTCTTGAAACTTCACACAGTAAAGTAGTTTCACGTTCTCTCTCTATGTTATGTTTCCTCTTGATGTAGCCTTAAGCAGTGACTGGCGAGAAATCCTTTCATTGAAAGGGGTTGCCAAGCTTCCAAAAATTAAGTATCTCCAGAAATCTCAGCAAATATTTTTTCACCCAAACTGGATGATACTTTCAGGTAATGATCAGTACACTAAGCCCACTTGGTTCCCCAAATTTCGTTCTTCTATGTTGAAGCGTTCGTTTCCAGTAACAGTTTGAATTTTGGCGTTTCACACTGTTTTCTCCTATATTGATAGATGTATATGGAACTCTAAATTCAACACGGTTTGTGCTATCTCCTTGAAACTTGACACAATAAAGTAGTTTCTAGTTCTATCTCTATGTTTTGTTTCCTCTTGATGTAGCCCTAATCAGTGACTGGCGAGAAACACTTTCATTGAAAGGGGTTGCCAAGCTTCCAAAAATTAAGAATCTCCAGAAATCTCAGCAAATATTTTTTCACCCAAAGTGGATGATACTTTCAGGTAATGATCAGTACACTAAGCCCACTTGGTTCCCCAAATTTCGTTCTTCTATGTTGAAGCGTTCATTTCCAGTAACAGTTTGAATTTTGGCGTTTCACACTGTTTTCTCCAATATTGATAGATGTATTTGGAACTCTAAATCCAACACGGTTTGTGCTAGCTTCTTGAAACTTCACACAGTAAAGTAGTTTCACGTTCTCTCTCTATGTTATGTTTCCTCTTGATGTAGCCCTAAGCAGTGACTGGCGAGAAACACTTTCATTGAAAGGGGTTGCCAAGCTTCCAAAAATAACGAGTCTGAAGAAATCTTAGCAAATATTTTTTCACCCAAACTGGATGATACTTTCAGGTAATGATCAGTACACTAAGCCCACTTGGTTCCCCAAATTTCGTTCTTCTATGTTGAAGCGTTCGTTTCCAGTAACAGTTTGAATTTTGGCGTTTCACACTGTTTTCTCCTATATTGATAGATGTATTTGGAACTCTAAATCCAACACGGTTTGTGCTAGCTTCTTGAAACTTGACACAATAAAGTAGTTTAAACTTCTATCTCTATGTTTTGTTTCCTCTTGATGTAGCCCTAAGCAGTGACTGGCGAGAAACACTTTCATTGAAAGGGGTTGCCAAGCTTCCAAAAATTACGAGTCTCCAGCAATCTCAGGAAATATTTTTTCACCCAAACTGGATAATACTTTCAGGTAATGATCAGTACACTAAGCCCACTTGGTTCCCCAAATTTCGTTCTTCTATGTTGAAGCGTTCGTTTCCAGTAACAGTTTGAATTTTGGCGTTTCACACTGTTTTCTCCTATATTGATAGATGTATTTGGAACTCTGAATCCAACACGGTTTGTGCTAGCTTCTTGAAACTTCACACAGTAAAGTAGTTTCACGTTCTCTCTCTATGTTATGTTTCCTCTTGATGTAGCCTTAAGCAGTGACTGGCGAGAAATCCTTTCATTGAAAGGGGTTGCCATGCTTCCAAAAATTAAGTATCTCCAGAAATCTCAGCAAATATTTTTTCACCCAAACTGGATGATACTTTCAGGTAATGATCAGTACACTAAGCCCACTTGGTTCCCCAAATTTCGTTCTTCTATGTTGAAGCGTTCGTTTCCAGTAACAGTTTGAATTTTGGCGTTTCACACTGTTTTCTCCTATATTGATAGATGTATATGGAACTCTAAATTCAACACGGTTTGTGCTAGCTCCTTGAAACTTGACACAATAAAGTAGTTTCTAGTTCTATCTCTATGTTTTGTTTCCTCTTGATGTAGCCCTAATCAGTGACTGGCGAGAAACACTTTCATTGAAAGGGGTTGCCAAGCTTCCAAAAATTACGAGTCTCCAGAAATCTCAGCAAATATTTTTTCACCCAAACTGGATGATACTTTCAGGTAATGATCAGTACACTAAGCCCACTTGGTTCCCCAAATTTCGTTCTTCTATGTTGAAGCGTTCGTTTCCAGTAACAGTTTGAATTTTGGCGTTTCACACTATTTTCTCCTATATTGATAGATGTATTTGGAACTCTAAATCCAACACGGTTTGTGCTAGCTTCTTGAAACTTCACACAGTAAAGTAGTTTCACGTTCTCTCTCTATGTTATGTTTCCTCTTGATGTAGCCCTAAGCAGTGAATGGCGAGAAACACTTTCATTGAAAGGGGTTGCCAAGCTTCCAAAAATTAAGAATCTCCAGAAATCTCAGCAAATATTTTTTCACCCAAACTGGATGATACCTTCAGGTAATGATCAGTACACTAAGCCCACTTGGTTCCCCAAATTTCGTTCTTCTATGTTGAAGCGTTCGTTTCCAGTAACAGTTTGAATTTTGGCGTTTCACACTGTTTTCTCCTATATTGATAGATGCATTTGGAACTCTAAATCCAACACGGTATGTGCTAGCTTCTTGAAACTTCACACAATAAAGTAGTTTCACGTTCTCTCTCTATGTTATGTTTCCTCTTGATGTAGCCCTAAGCAGTGACTGGTGAGAAACACTTTCATTGAAAGGTGTTGCCAAGCTTCCAAAAATTATGAGTCTCCAGAAATCTCAGCAAATATTTTTTCACCCAAACTGGATGATACTTTCAGGTAATGATCAGTACACTAAGCCCACTTGGTTCCCCAAATTTCGTTCTTCTATGTTGAAGCATTCGTTTCCAGTAACAGTTTGAATTTTGGCCTTTCACACTGTTTTCTCCTATATTGATAGATGCATTTGGAACTCTAAATCCAACACGGTTTGTGCTAGCTTCTTGAAACTTCACACAGTAAAGTAGTTTCACGTTCTCTCTCTATGTTATGTTTCCTCTTGATGTAGCCCTAAGCAGTGACTGGTTAGAAACACTTTCATTGAAAGGGGTTGCCAATCTTCCAAAACTTAAGAATCTCCAGAAATCTCAGCAAATATTTTTTCACCAAAACTGGATGATACCTGCAGGTAATGATCAGTACACTAAGCCCACTTGGTTCCCCAAATTTCGTTCTTCTATGTTGAAGCGTTCGTTTCCAGTAACAGTTTGAATTTTGGCGTTTCACACTGTTTTCTCCTATATTGATAGATGTATTTGAAACTCTAAATCCAACATGGTATGTGCTAGCTTCTAGAAACTTCACACAATAAAGTAGTTTCACGTTCTCTCTCTATGTTGTGTTTCCTCTTGATGTAGCCCTAAGCAGTGACTGGCAAGAAACACTTTCATTGAAAGGGGTTGCCAAGCTTCCAAAAATTACGAGTCTCCGGAAACCTCAGCAAATATTTTTTCACCCAAACTGGATGATACTTTCAGGTAATGATCAGTACACTAAGCCCACTTGGTTCCCCAAATTTCGTTCTTCTATGTTGAAGCGTTCGTTTCCAGTAACAGTTTGAATTTTGGCGTTTCACACTGTTTTCTCCAATATTGATAGATGTATTTGGAACTCTAAATCCAACACGGTTTGTGCTAGCTTCTTGAAACTTCACACAGTAAAGTAGTTTCACGATCTCTCTCTATGTTATGTTTCCTCTTGATGTAGCCCTAAGCAGTGACTGGCGAGAAACACTTTCATTGAAAGGGGTTGCCAAGCTTCCAAAAATAACGAGTCTGAAGAAATCTTAGCAAATATTTTTTCACCCAAATTGGATGATACTTTCAGGTAATGATCAGTACACTAAGCCCACTTGGTTCCCCAAATTTCGTTCTTCTATGTTGAAGCGTTCGTTTCCAGTAACAGTTTGAATTTTGGCGTTTCACACTGTTTTCTCCTATATTGATAGATGTATTTGGAACTCTAAATCCAACACGGTTTGTGCTAGCTTCTTGAAACTTGACACAATAAAGTAGTTTAAACTTCTATCTCTATGTTTTGTTTCCTCTTGATGTAGCCCTAAGCAGTGACTGGCGAGAAACACTTTCATTGAAAGGGGTTGCCAAGCTTCCAAAAATTACGAGTCTCCAGCAATCTCAGGAAATATTTTTTCACCCAAACTGGATAATACTTTCAGGTAATGATCAGTACACTAAGCCCACTTGGTTCCCCAAATTTCGTTCTTCTATGTTGAAGCGTTCGTTTCCAGTAACAGTTTGAATTTTGGCGTTTCACACTGTTTTCTCCTATATTGATAGATGTATTTGGAACTCTGAATCCAACACGGTTTGTGCTAGCTTCTTGAAACTTCACACAGTAAAGTAGTTTCACGTTCTCTCTCTATGTTATGTTTCCTCTTGATGTAGCCTTAAGCAGTGACTGGCGAGAAATCCTTTCATTGAAAGGGGTTGCCAAGCTTCCAAAAATTAAGTATCTCCAGAAATCCCAGCAAATATTTTTTCACCCAAACTGGATGATACTTTCAGGTAATGATCAGTACACTAAGCCCACTTGGTTCCCCAAATTTCGTTCTTCTATGTT
Organism: Spermophilus citellus; assembly: GCF_964194105.1. Taxonomy (NCBI): domain Eukaryota; kingdom Metazoa; phylum Chordata; class Mammalia; order Rodentia; family Sciuridae; genus Spermophilus; species Spermophilus citellus. Next base: position 65,443 of record NW_027672750.1, on the reverse strand, counting down.
GAAGCGTTCGTTTCCAGTAACAGTTTGAATTTTGGCGTTTCACACTGTTTTCTCCTATATTGATAGATGTATATGGAACTCTAAATTCAACACGGTTTGTGCTATCTCCTTGAAACTTGACACAATAAAGTAGTTTCTAGTTCTATCTCTATGTTTTGTTTCCTCTTGATGTAGCCCTAATCAGTGACTGGCGAGAAACACTTTCATTGAAAGGGGTTGCCAAGCTTCCAAAAATTAAGAATCTCCAGAAATCTCAGCAAATATTTTTTCACCCAAAGTGGATGATACTTTCAGGTAATGATCAGTACACTAAGCCCACTTGGTTCCCCAAATTTCGTTCTTCTATGTTGAAGCGTTCATTTCCAGTAACAGTTTGAATTTTGGCGTTTCACACTGTTTTCTCCAATATTGATAGATGTATTTGGAACTCTAAATCCAACACGGTTTGTGCTAGCTTCTTGAAACTTCACACAGTAAAGTAGTTTCACGTTCTCTCTCTATGTTATGTTTCCTCTTGATGTAGCCCTAAGCAGTGACTGGCGAGAAACACTTTCATTGAAAGGGGTTGCCAAGCTTCCAAAAATAACGAGTCTGAAGAAATCTTAGCAAATATTTTTTCACCCAAACTGGATGATACTTTCAGGTAATGATCAGTACACTAAGCCCACTTGGTTCCCCAAATTTCGTTCTTCTATGTTGAAGCGTTCGTTTCCAGTAACAGTTTGAATTTTGGCGTTTCACACTGTTTTCTCCTATATTGATAGATGTATTTGGAACTCTAAATCCAACACGGTTTGTGCTAGCTTCTTGAAACTTGACACAATAAAGTAGTTTAAACTTCTATCTCTATGTTTTGTTTCCTCTTGATGTAGCCCTAAGCAGTGACTGGCGAGAAACACTTTCATTGAAAGGGGTTGCCAAGCTTCCAAAAATTACGAGTCTCCAGCAATCTCAGGAAATATTTTTTCACCCAAACTGGATAATACTTTCAGGTAATGATCAGTACACTAAGCCCACTTGGTTCCCCAAATTTCGTTCTTCTATGTTGAAGCGTTCGTTTCCAGTAACAGTTTGAATTTTGGCGTTTCACACTGTTTTCTCCTATATTGATAGATGTATTTGGAACTCTGAATCCAACACGGTTTGTGCTAGCTTCTTGAAACTTCACACAGTAAAGTAGTTTCACGTTCTCTCTCTATGTTATGTTTCCTCTTGATGTAGCCTTAAGCAGTGACTGGCGAGAAATCCTTTCATTGAAAGGGGTTGCCAAGCTTCCAAAAATTAAGTATCTCCAGAAATCTCAGCAAATATTTTTTCACCCAAACTGGATGATACTTTCAGGTAATGATCAGTACACTAAGCCCACTTGGTTCCCCAAATTTCGTTCTTCTATGTTGAAGCGTTCGTTTCCAGTAACAGTTTGAATTTTGGCGTTTCACACTGTTTTCTCCTATATTGATAGATGTATATGGAACTCTAAATCCAACATGGTTTGTGCTAGCTCCTTGAAACTTGACACAATAAAGTAGTTTCTAGTTCTATCTCTATGTTTTGTTTCCTCTTGATGTAGCCCTAATCAGTGACTGGCGAGAAACACTTTCATTGAAAGGGGTTGCCAAGCTTCCAAAAATTACGAGTCTCCAGAAATCTCAGCAAATATTTTTTCACCCAAACTGGATGATACTTTCAGGTAATGATCAGTACACTAAGCCCACTTGGTTCCCCAAATTTCGTTCTTCTATGTTGAAGCGTTCGTTTCCAGTAACAGTTTGAATTTTGGTGTTTCACACTATTTTCTCCTATATTGATAGATGTATTTGGAACTCTAAATCCAACACGGTTTGTGCTAGCTTCTTGAAACTTCACACAATAAAGTAGTTTCACGTTCTCTCTCTATGTTATGTTTCCTCTTGATGTAGCCCTAAGCAGTGAATGGCGAGAAACACTTTCATTGAAAGGGGTTGCCAAGCTTCCAAAAATTAAGAATCTCCAGAAATCTCAGCAAATATTTTTTCACCCAAACTGGATGATACCTTCAGGTAATGATCAGTACACTAAGCCCACTTGGTTCCCCAAATTTCGTTCTTCTATGTTGAAGCGTTCGTTTCCAGTAACAGTTTGAATTTTGGCGTTTCACACTGTTTTCTCCTATATTGATAGATGCATTTGGAACTCTAAATCCAACACGGTATGTGCTAGCTTCTTGAAACTTCACACAATAAAGTAGTTTCACGTTCTCTCTCTATGTTATGTTTCCTCTTGATGTAGCCCTAAGCAGTGACTGGTGAGAAACACTTTCATTGAAAGGTGTTGCCAAGCTTCCAAAAATTATGAGTCTCCAGAAATCTCAGCAAATATTTTTTCACCCAAACTGGATGATACTTTCAGGTAATGATCAGTACACTAAGCCCACTTGGTTCCCCAAATTTCGTTCTTCTATGTTGAAGCATTCGTTTCCAGTAACAGTTTGAATTTTGGCCTTTCACACTGTTTTCTCCTATATTGATAGATGCATTTGGAACTCTAAATCCAACACGGTTTGTGCTAGCTTCTTGAAACTTCACACAATAAAGTAGTTTCACGTTCTCTCTCTATGTTATGTTTCCTCTTGATGTAGCCCTAAGCAGTGACTGGTTAGAAACACTTTCATTGAAAGGGGTTGCCAATCTTCCAAAACTTAAGAATCTCCAGAAATCTCAGCAAATATTTTTTCACCAAAACTGGATGATACCTGCAGGTAATGATCAGTACACTAAGCCCACTTGGTTCCCCAAATTTCATTCTTCTATGTTGAAGCGTTCGTTTCCAGTAACAGTTTGAATTTTGGCGTTTCACACTGTTTTCTCCTATATTGATAGATGTATTTGAAACTCTAAATCCAACACGGTATGTGCTAGCTTCTAGAAACTTCACACAATAAAGTAGTTTCACGTTCTCTCTCTATGTTGTGTTTCCTCTTGATGTAGCCCTAAGCAGTGACTGGCAAGAAACACTTTCATTGAAAGGGGTTGCCAAGCTTCCAAAAATTACGAGTCTCCGGAAACCTCAGCAAATATTTTTTCACCCAAACTGGATGATACTTTCAGGTAATGATCAGTACACTAAGCCCACTTGGTTCCCCAAATTTCGTTCTTCTATGTTGAAGCATTCGTTTCCAGGAACAGTTTGAATTTTGGCGTTTCACACTGTTTTCTCCTATATTGATAGATGTATTTGGAACTCTAAATCCAACATGGTTTGTGCTACCTTCTTGAAACTTCACACAGTAAAGTAGTTTCACGTTCTCTCTCTATGTTATGTTTCCTCTTGATGTAGCCCTAAGCAGTGAATGGCGAGAAACACTTTCATTGAAAGGGGTTTCCAAACTTCCAAAAATTAAGAATCTCCAGAAATCTCAGCAAATATTTTTTCACCCAAACTGGATGAAACTTTCAGGTAATGATCAGTACCCTAAGCCCACTTGGTTCCCCAAATTTCGTTCTTCTATGTTGAAGCGTTCGTTTCCAGTAACAGTTTGAATTTTGGCGTTTCACACTGTTTTCTCCTATATTGATAGATGTATATGGAACTCTAAATCCAACACGGTTTGTGCTAGCTCCTTGAAACTTTACACAATAAAGTAGTTTCAAGTTCTGTCTCTATGTTTTGTTTCCTCTTGATGTAGCCCTAAGCAGTGACTGGCGAGAAACACTTTCATTGAAAGGGGTTGCCAAGCTTCCAAAAATTAAGAATCTCCAGAAAGCTCAGCAAATATTTTTTCACCCAAAGTGGATGATACTTTCAGGTAATGATCAGTACACTAAGCCCACTTGGTTCCCCAAATTTCGTTCTTCTATGTTGAAGCGTTCGTTTCCAGTAACAGTTTGAATTTTGGCGTTTCACACTGTTTTCTCCTATATTGATAGATGTATTTGGAACTCTAAATCCAACACGGTTTGTGCTAGCTTCTTGAAACTTCACACAGTAAAGTAGTTTCACGTTCTCTCTCTATGTTATGTTTCCTCTTGATGTAGCCCTAAGCAGTGACTGGCGAGAAACACTTTCATTGAAAGGGGTTGCCAAGCTTCCAAAAATTAAGAATCTCCAGAAATCTCAGCAAATATTTTTTCACCCAAACTGGATGATACTTTCAGGTAATGATCAGTACACTAAGCCCACTTGGTTCCCCAAATTTCGTTCTTCTATGTTGAAGCGTTCGTTTCCAGTAACAGTTTGAATTTTGGCGTTTCACACTATTTTCTCCTATATTGATAGATGTATTTGGAACTCTAAATCCAACACGGTTTGTGCTAGCTTCTTGAAACTTCACACAGTAAAGTAGTTTCACGTTCTCTCTCTATGTTATGTTTCCTCTTGATGTAGCCCTAAGCAGTGAATGGCGAGAAACACTTTTATTGAAAGGGGTTGCCAAGCTTCCAAAAATTAAGAATCTCCAGAAATCTCAGCAAATATTTTTTCACCCAAACTGGATGATACCTTCAGGTAATGATCAGTACACTAAGCCCACTTGGTTCCCCAAATTTCGTTCTTCTATGTTGAAGCGTTCGTTTCCAGTAACAGTTTGAATTTTGGCGTTTCACACTGTTTTCTCCTATATTGATAGATGTATTTGGAACTCTAAATCCAACACGGTTTGTGCTAGCTTCTTGAAACTTGACACAATAAAGTAGTTTAAACTTCTATCTCTATGTTTTGTTTCCTCTTGATGTAGCCCTAAGCAGTGACTGGCGAGAAACACTTTCATTGAAAGGGGTTGCCAAGCTTCCAAAAATTACGAGTCTCCAGCAATCTCAGCAAATATTTTTTCACCCAAACTGGATAATACTTTCAGGTATTGATCCGGACACTAAGCCCACTTGGTTCCCCAAATTTCGTTCTTCTATGTTGAAGCGTTCGTTTCCAGTAACAGTTTGAATTTTGGCATTTCACACTGTTTTCTCCTATATTGATAGATGTATTTGGAACTCTGAATCCAACACGGTTTGTGCTAGCTTCTTGAAACTTCACACAGTAAAGTAGTTTCACGTTCTCTCTCTATGTTATGTTTCCTCTTGATGTAGCCTTAAGCAGTGACTGGCGAGAAATCCTTTCATTGAAAGGGGTTGCCAAGCTTCCAAAAATTAAGTATCTCCAGAAATCTCAGCAAATATTTTTTCACCCAAACTGGATGATACTTTCAGGTAATGATCAGTACACTAAGCCCACTTGGTTCCCCAAATTTCGTTCTTCTATGTTGAAGCGTTCGTTTCCAGTAACAGTTTGAATTTTGGCGTTTCACACTGTTTTCTCCTATATTGATAGATGTATATGGAACTCTAAATTCAACACGGTTTGTGCTAGCTCCTTGAAACTTGACACAATAAAGTAGTTTCTAGTTCTATCTCTATGTTTTGTTTCCTCTTGATGTAGCCCTAATCAGTGACTGGCGAGAAACACTTTCATTGAAAGGGGTTGCCAAGCTTCCAAAAATTAAGAATCTCCAGAAATCTCAGCAAATATTTTTTCACCCAAACTGGATGATACTTTCAGGTAATGATCAGTACACTAAGCCCACTTGGTTCCCCAAATTTCGTTCTTCTATGTTGAAGCGTTCGTTTCCAGTAACAGTTTGAATTTTGGCGTTTCACACTATTTTCTCCTATATTGATAGATGTATTTGGAACTCTAAATCCAACACGGTTTGTGCTAGCTTCTTGAAACTTCACACAGTAAAGTAGTTTCACGTTCTCTCTCTATGTTATGTTTCCTCTTGATGTAGCCCTAAGCAGTGAATGGCGAGAAACACTTTCATTGAAAGGGGTTGCCAAGCTTCCAAAAATTAAGAATCTCCAGAAATCTCAGCAAATATTTTTTCACCCAAACTGGATGATACCTTCAGGTAATGATCAGTACACTAAGCCCACTTGGTTCCCCAAATTTTGTTCTTCTATGTTGAAGAGTTCGTTTCCAGGAACAGTTTGAATTTTGGCGTTTCACACTGTTTTCTCCTATATTGATAGATGTATATGGACCTCTAAATCCAACACGGTTTGTGCTAGCTCCTTGAAACTTTACACAAAAAAGTAGTTTCAAGTTCTGTCTCTATGTTTTGTTTCCTCTTGATGTAGCCCTAAGCAGTGACTGGCGAGAAACACTTTCATTGAAAGGGGTTGCCAAGCTTCCAAAAATTAAGAATCTCCAGAAATCTCAGCAAATATTTTTTCACCCAAAGTGGATGATACTTTCAGGTAATGATCAGTACACTAAGCCCACTTGGTTCCCCAAATTTCGTTCTTCTATGTTGAAGCGTTCGTTTCCAGTAACAGTTTGAATTTTGGCGTTTCACAGTGTTTTCTCCTATATTGATAGATGTATTTGGAACTCTAAATCCAACACGGTTTGTGCTAGCTTCTTGAAACTTCACACAGTAAAGTAGTTTCACGTTCTCTCTCTATGTTATGTTTCCTCTTGATGTAGCCCTAAGCAGTGACTGGCGAGAAACACTTTCATTGAAAGGGGTTGCCAAGCTTCCAAAAATTAAGTATCTCCAGAAATCTCAGCAAATATTTTTTCACCCAAACTGGATGAGACTTTCAGGTAATGATCAGTACACTAAGCCCACTTGGTTCCCCAAATTTCGTTCTTCTATGTTGAAGCGTTCGTTTCCAGTAACAGTTTGAATTTTGGCGTTTCACACTGTTTTCTCCTATATTGATAGATGTATATGGAACTCTAAATCCAACACGGTTTGTGCTAGCTCCTTGAAACTTGACACAATAAAGTAGTTTCTAGTTCTATCTCTATGTTTTGTTTCCTCTTGATGTAGCCCTAATCAGTGACTGGCGAGAAACACTTTCATTTAAAGGGGTTGCCAAGCTTCCAAAAATTAAGAATCTCCAGAAATCTCAGCAAATATTTTTTCACCCAAACTGGATGATACTTTCAGGTAATGATCAGTACACTAAGCCCACTTGGTTCCCCAAATTTCGTTCTTCTATGTTGAAGCGTTCGTTTCCAGTAACAGTTTGAATTTTGGCGTTTCACACTATTTTCTCCTATATTGATAGATGTATTTGGAACTCTAAATCCAACACGGTTTGTGCTAGCTTCTTGAAACTTCACACAGTAAAGTAGTTTCACGTTCTCTCTCTATGTTATGTTTCCTCTTGATGTAGCCCTAAGCAGTGAATGGCGAGAAACACTTTCATTGAAATGGGTTGCCAAGCTTCCAAAAATTAAGAATCTCCAGAAATCTCAGCAAATATTTTTTCACCCAAACTGGATGATACCTTCAGGTAATGATCAGTACACTAAGCCCACTTGGTTCCCCAAATTTCGTTCTTCTATGTTGAAGAGTTCGTTCCCAGGAACAGTTTGAATTTTGGCGTTTCACACTGTTTTCTCCTATATTGATAGATGTATATGGACCTCTAAATCCAACACGGTTTGTGCTAGCTCCTTGAAACTTTACACAATAAAGTAGTTTCAAGTTCTGTCTCTATGTTTTGTTTCCTCTTGATGTAGCCCTAAGCAGTGACTGGCGAGAAACACTTTCATTGAAAGGGGTTGCCAAGCTTCCAAAAATTAAGAATCTCCAGAAATCTCAGCAAATATTTTTTCACCCAAAGTGGATGATACTTTCAGGTAATGATCAGTACACTAAGCCCACTTGGTTCCCCAAATTTCGTTCTTCTATGTTGAAGCGTTCGTTTCCAGTAACAGTTTGAATTTTGGCGTTTCACAGTGTTTTCTCCTATATTGATAGATGTATTTGGAACTCTAAATCCAACACGGTTTGTGCTAGCTCCTTGAAACTTGACACAATAAAGTAGTTTCTAGTTCTATCTCTATGTTTTGTTTCCTCTTGATGTAGCCCTAAGCAGTGACTGGCGAGAAACACTTTCATTGAAAGGGGTGGCCAGGCTTCCAAAAATTACGAATCTCCAGAAATCTCAGCAAATATTTTTTCACCCAATCTGGATGATACTTACAGGTAATGATCAGTACACTAAGCCCACTTGGTTCCCCAAATTTCGTTCTTCTATGTTGAAGCGTTCGTTTCCAGTAACAGTTTGAATTTTGGCGTTTCACACTCTTTTCTCCTATATTGATAGATGTATTTGGAACTCTAAATCCAACACGGTTTGTGCTAGCTTCTTGAAACTTCACACAGTAAAGTAGTTTCACGTTCTCTCTCTATGTTATGTTTCCTCTTGATGTAGCCCTAAGCAGTGACTGGCGAGAAACACTTTCATTGAAAGGGGTTGCCAAGCTTCCAAAAATAACGAGTCTGAAGAAATCTTAGCAAATATTTTTTCACCCAAACTGGATGATACTTTCAGGTAATGATCAGTACACTAAGCCCACTTGGTTCCCCAAATTTCGTTCTTCTATGTTGAAGCGTTCGTTTCCAGTAACAGTTAGAATTTTGGCGTTTCACACTGTTTTCTCCTATATTGATAGATGTATTTGGAACTCTAAATCCAACACGGTTTGTGCTAGCTTCTTGAAACTTCACACAGTATAGTAGTTTCACATTCTCTCTCTATGTTATGTTTCCTCTTGATGTAGCCCTAAGCAGTGACTGGCGAGAAACACTTTCATTGAAAGGGGTTGCCAAGCTTCCAAAAATTACGAGTCTCCAGAAATCTTAGCAAATATTTTTTCACCCAAACTGGATGATACTTTCAGGTAATGATCAGTACACTAAGCCCACTTGGTTCCCCAAATTTCGTTCTTCTATGCTGAAGCGTTCGTTTCCAGTAACAGTTTGAATTTTGGCGTTTCACACTGTTTTCTCCTATATTGATAGATGTATTAGGAACTCTAAATCCAACACGGTTTGTGCTAGCTTCTTGAAACTTAACACAATAAAGAAGTTTCAACTTCTATCTCTATGTTTTGTTTCCTCTTGATGTAGCCCTAAGCAGTGACTGGCGAGAAACACTTTCATTGAAAGGGGTTGCCAAGCTTCCAAAAATTAAGTATCTCCAGAAATCTCAGCAAATATTTTTTCACCCAAACTGGATGATACTTTCAGGTAATGATCAGTACACTAAGCCCACTTGGTTCCCCAAATTTCGTTCTTCTATGTTGAAGCGTTCGTTTCCAGTAACAGTTTGAATTTTGGCGTTTCACACTGTTTTCTCTTATATTGATAGATGTATATGGAACTCTAAATTCAACACGGTTTGTGCTAGCTCCTTGAAACTTGACACAATAAAGTAGTTTCTAGTTCTATCTCTATGTTTTGTTTCCTCATGATGTAGCCCTAAGCAGTGACTGGCGAGAAACACTTTCATTGAAACGGGTTGCCAAGCTTCCAAAAATTACGAGTCTGAAGAAATCTTAGCAAATATTTTTTCACCCAAACTGGATGATACTTTCAGGTAATGATCAGTACACTAAGCCCACTTGGTTCCCCAAATTTCGTTCTTCTATGTTGAAGCGTTCGTTTCCAGTAACAGTTTGAATTTTGGCGTTTCACACTGTTTTCTCCTATATTGATAGATGCATTTGGAACTCTAAATCCAACACGGTATGTGCTAGCTTCTTGAAACTTCACACAATAAAGTAGTTTCACGTTCTCTCTCTATGTTATGTTTCCTCTTGATGTAGCCCTAAGCAGTGACTGGCGAGAAACACTTTCATTGAAAGGTGTTGCCAAGCTTCCAAAAATTATGAGTCTCCAGAAATCTCAGCAAATATTTTTTCACCCAAACTGGATGATACTTTCAGGTAATGATCAGTACACTAAGCCCACTTGGTTCCCCAAATTTCGTTCTTCTATGTTGAAGCGTTCGTTTCCAGTAACAGTTTGAATTTTGGCGTTTCACACTGTTTTCTCCTATATTGATAGATGTATTTGGAACTCTAAATCCAACACGTTTTGTGCTAGCTTCTTGAAACTTCACACAGTAAAGTAGTTGCACGTTCTCTCTCTATGCTATGTTTCCTCTTGATGTAGCCCTAAGCAGTGACTGGCGAGAAACACTTTCATTGAAAGGGGTTGCCAAGCTTCCAAAAATTAAGTATCTCCAGAAATCTCAGCAAATATTTTTTCACCAAACTGGATGCTACTTTTAGGTAATGATCAGTACACTAAGCCCACTTGGTTCCCCAAATTTCGTTCTTCTATGTTGAAGCGTTCGTTTCCAGTAACAGTTTGAATTTTGGTGTTTCACACTGTTTTCTCCTATATTGATAGATGTATATGAAACTCGAAATCCAACACGGTTTGTGCTAGCTCCTTGAAACTTGACACAATAAAGTAGTTTCTAGTTCTATCTCTATGTTTTGTTTCCTCTTGATGTAGCCGTAAGCAGTGACTGGCGAGAAACACTTTCATTGAAAGGGGTGGCCAGGCTTCCAAAACTTAAGAATCTCCAGAAATCTCAGCAAATATTTTTTCACCCAATCTGGATGATACTTTCAGGTAATGATCAGTACACTAAGCCCACTTGGTTCCCCAAATTTCGTTCTTCTATGTTGAAGCGTTCGTTTCCAGTAACAGTTTGAATTTTGGCGTTTCACACTGTTTTCTCCTATATTGATAGATGTATTTGGAACTCTAAATCCAACACGGTTTGTGCTAGCTTCTTGAAACTTCACACAGTAAAGTAGTTTCACATTCTCTCTCTATGTTATGTTTCCTCTTGATGTAGCCCTAAGCAGTGACTGGCGAGAAACACTTTCATTGAAAGGGGTTGCCAAGCTTCCAAAAATTACGAATCTCCAGAAATCTCAGCAAATATTTTTTCACCCAATCTGGATGATACTTACAGGTAATGATCAGTACACTAAGCCCACTTGGTTCCCCAAATTTCGTTCTTCTATGTTGAAGCGTTCGTTTCCAGTAACAGTTTGAATTTTGGCGTTTCACACTGTTTTCTCCTATATTGATAGATGTATTTGGAACTCTAAATCCAACACGGTTTGTGCTAGCTTCTTGAAACTTCACACAGTATAGTAGTTTCACATTCTCTCTCTATGTTGTGTTTCCTCTTGATGTAGCCCTAAGCAGTGACTGGCGAGAAACACTTTCATTGAAAGGGGTTGCCAAGCTTCCAAAAATTACGAGTCTCCAGCAATCTTAGCAAATATTTTTTCACCCAAACTGGATGATACTTTCAGGTAATGATCAGTACACTAAGCCCACTTGGTTCCCCAAATTTTGTTCTTCTATGTTGAAGCGTTCGTTTCCAGTAACAGTTTGAATTTTGGCGTTTCACACTGTTTTCTCCTATATTGATAGATGTATTTGGAACTCTAAATCCAACACGGTTTGTGCTAGCTTCTTGAAACTTGACACAATAAAGTAGTTTAAACTTCTATCTCTATGTTTTGTTTCCTCTTGATGTAGCCCTAAGCAGTGACTGGCGAGAAATACTTTCATTGAAAGGGGTTGCCAAGCTTCCAAAAATTACGAGTCTCCAGCAATCTCAGCAAATATTTTTTCACCCAAACTGGATAATACTTTCAGGTAATGATCAGTACACTAAGCCCACTTGGTTCCCCAAATTTCGTTCTTCTATGTTGAAGCGTTCGTTTCCACTAACAGTTTGAATTTTTGCGTTTCACACTGTTTTCTCCTATATTGATAGATGTATTTGGAACTCTGAATCCAACACGGTTTGTGCTAGCTTCTTGAAACTTCACACAGTAAAGTAGTTTCACGTTCTCTCTCTATGTTATGTTTCCTCTTGATGTAGCCTTAAGCAGTGACTGGCGAGAAATCCTTTCATTGAAAGGGGTTGCCAAGCTTCCAAAAATTAAGTATCTCCAGAAATCTCAGCAAATATTTTTTCACCCAAACTGGATGATACTTTCAGGTAATGATCAGTACACTAAGCCCACTTGGTTCCCCAAATTTCGTTCTTCTATGTTGAAGCGTTCGTTTCCAGTAACAGTTTGAATTTTGGCGTTTCACACTGTTTTCTCCTATATTGATAGATGTATATGGAACTCTAAATTCAACACGGTTTGTGCTAGCTCCTTGAAACTTGACACAATAAAGTAGTTTCTAGTTCTATCTCTATGTTTTGTTTCCTCTTGATGTAGCCCAAAAGCAGTGACTGGCGAGAAACACTTTCATTGAAAGGGGTTGCCAAGCTTCCAAAAATTAAGAATCTCCAGAAATCTCAGCAAATATTTTTTCACCCAAACTGGATGATACTTTCAGGTAATGATCAGTACACTAAGCCCACTTGGTTCCCCAAATTTCGTTCTTCTATGTTGAAGCGTTCGTTTCCAGTAACAGTTTGAATTTTGGCGTTTCACACTATTTTCTCCTATATTGATAGATGTATTTGGAACTCTAAATCCAACACGGTTTGTGCTAGCTTCTTGAAACTTCACACAGTAAAGTAGTTTCACGTTCTCTCTCTATGTTATGTTTCCTCTTGATGTAGCCCTAAGCAGTGAATGGCGAGAAACACTTTCATTGAAAGGGGTTGCCAAGCTTCCAAAAATTAAGAATCTCCAGAAATCTCAGCAAATATTTTTTCACCCAAACTGGATGATACCTTCAGGTAATGATCAGTACACTAAGCCCACTTGGTTCCCCAAATTTCGTTCTTCTATGTTGAAGCGTTCGTTTCCAGTAACAGTTTGAATTTTGGCGTTTCACACTGTTTTCTCCTATATTGATAGATGCATTTGGAACTCTAAATCCAACACGGTATGTGCTAGCTTCTTGAAACTTCACACAATAAAGTAGTTTCACGTTCTCTCTCTATGTTATGTTTCCTCTTGATGTAGCCCTAAGCAGTGACTGGCGAGAAACACTTTCATTGAAAGGTGTTGCCAAGCTTCCAAAAATTATGAGTCTCCAGAAATCTCAGCAAATATTTTTTCACCCAAACTGGATGATACTTTCAGGTAATGATCAGTACACTAAGCCCACTTGGTTCCCCAAATTTCGTTCTTCTATGTTGAAGCGTTCGTTTCCAGTAACAGTTTGAATTTTGGCGTTTCACACTGTTTTCTCCTATATTGATAGATGTATTTGGAACTCTAAATCCAACACGTTTTGTGCTAGCTTCTTGAAACTTCACACAGTAAAGTAGTTGCACGTTCTCTCTCTATGCTATGTTTCCTCTTGATGTAGCCCTAAGCAGTGACTGGCGAGAAACACTTTCATTGAAAGGGGTTGCCAAGCTTCCAAAAATTAAGTATCTCCAGAAATCTCAGCAAATATTTTTTCACCAAACTGGATGCTACTTTTAGGTAATGATCAGTACACTAAGCCCACTTGGTTCCCCAAATTTCGTTCTTCTATGTTGAAGCGTTCGTTTCCAGTAACAGTTTGAATTTTGGTGTTTCACACTGTTTTCTCCTATATTGATAGATGTATATGAAACTCGAAATCCAACACGGTTTGTGCTAGCTCCTTGAAACTTGACACAATAAAGTAGTTTCTAGTTCTATCTCTATGTTTTGTTTCCTCTTGATGTAGCCCTAAGCAGTGACTGGCGAGAAACACTTTCATTGAAAGGGGTGGCCAGGCTTCCAAAAATTAAGAATCTCCAGAAATCTCAGCAAATATTTTTTCACCCAATCTGGATGATACTTTCAGGTAATGATCAGTACACTAAGCCCACTTGGTTCCCCAAATTTCGTTCTTCTATGTTGAAGCGTTCGTTTCCAGTAACAGTTTGAATTTTGGCGTTTCACACTGTTTTCTCCTATATTGATAGATGTATTTGGAACTCTAAATCCAACACGGTTTGTGCTAGCTTCTTGAAACTTCACACAGTAAAGTAGTTTCACATTCTCTCTCTATGTTATGTTTCCTCTTGATGTAGCCCTAAGCAGTGACTGGCGAGAAACACTTTCATTGAAAGGGGTTGCCAAGCTTCCAAAAATTACGAATCTCCAGAAATCTCAGCAAATATTTTTTCACCCAATCTGGATGATACTTACAGGTAATGATCAGTACACTAAGCCCACTTGGTTCCCCAAATTTCGTTCTTCTATGTTGAAGCGTTCGTTTCCAGTAACAGTTTGAATTTTGGTGTTTCACACTGTTTTCTCCTATATTGATAGATGTATTTGGAACTCTAAATCCAACACGGTTTGTGCTAGCTTCTTGAAACTTCACACAGTATAGTAGTTTCACATTCTCTCTCTATGTTGTGTTTCCTCTTGATGTAGCCCTAAGCAGTGACTGGCGAGAAACACTTTCATTGAAAGGGGTTGCCAAGCTTCCAAAAATTACGAGTCTCCAGAAATCTTAGCAAATATTTTTTCACCCAAACTGGATGATACTTTCAGGTAATGATCAGTACACTAAGCCCACTTGGTTCCCCAAATTTCGTTCTTCTATGCTGAAGCGTTCGTTTCCAGTAACAGTTTGAATTTTGGCGTTTCACACTGTTTTCTCCTATATTGATAGATGTATTAGGAACTCTAAATCCAACACGGTTTGTGCTAGCTTCTTGAAACTTAACACAATAAAGTAGTTTCAACTTCTATCTCTATGTTTTGTTTCCTCTTGATGTAGCCCTAAGCAGTGACTGGCGAGAAACACTTTCATTGAAAGGGGTTGCCAAGCTTCCAAAAATTAAGTATCTCCAGAAATCTCAGCAAATATTTTTTCACCCAAACTGGATGATACTTTCAGGTAATGATCAGTACACTAAGCCCAATTGGTTCCCCAAATTTCGTTCTTCTATGTTGAAGCGTTCGTTTCCAGTAACAGTTTGAATTTTGGCGTTTCACACTGTTTTCTCTTATATTGATAGATGTATATGGAATTCTAAATTCAACACGGTTTGTGCTAGCTCCTTGAAACTTGACACAATAAAGTAGTTTCTAGTTCTATCTCTATGTTTTGTTTCCTCTTGATGTAGCCCTAAGCAGTGACTGGCGAGAAACATTTTCATTGAAACGGGTTGCCAAGATTCCAAAAATTAAGAATCTCCAGAAATCTCAGCAAATATTTTTTCACCCAAATTGGATGATACTTTCAGGTAATGATCAGTACACTAAGCCCACTTGGTTCCCCAAATTTCGTTCTTCTATGTTGAAGCGTTCATTTCCAGTAACAGTTTGAATTTTGGCGTTTCACACTGTTTTCTCCTATATTGATAGATGTATATGGAACTCTAAATTCAACACGGTTTGTGCTAGCTCCTTGAAACTTGACACAATAAAGTAGTTTCCAGTTCTATCTCTATGTTTTGTTTCCTCTTGATGTAGCCCTAAGCATTGACTGGCGAGAAACACTTTCATTGAAAGGGGTTGCCAAGCTTCCAAAAATTAAGAATCTCCTGAAATCTCAGCAAATATTTTTTCACACAAACTTGATAATACCTTCAGGTAATGATCAGTACACTAAGCCCACTTGGTTCCCCAAATTTCGTTCTTCTATGTTGAAGCGTTCGTTTCCAGTAACAGTTTGAATTTTGGCGTTTCACACTGTTTTCTCCAATATTGATAGATGTATTTGGAACTCTAAATCCAACACGGTTTGTGCTAGCTTCTTGAAACTTCACACAGTAAAGTAGTTTCACGTTCTCTCTCTATGTTATGTTTCCTCTTGATGTAGCCCTAAGCAGTGACTGGCGAGAAACACTTTCATTGAAAGGGGTTGCCAAGCTTCCAAAAATTAAGAATCTCCAGAAGTCTCAGCAAATATTTTTTGACCCAAACTGGATGATACTTTCAGGTAATGATCAGTACACTAAGCCCACTTGGTTCCCCAAATTTCGTTCTTCTATGTTGAAGCGTTCGTTTCCAGTAACAGTTAGAATTTTGGCGTTTCACACTGTTTTCTCCTATATTGATAGATGTATTTGGAACTCTAAATCCAACACGGTTTGTGCTAGCTTCTTGAAACTTGACACAATAAAGTAGTTTAATCTTCTATCTCTATGTTTTGTTTCCTCTTGATGTAGCCCTAAGCAGTGACTGGCGAGAAACACTTTCATTGAAAGTGGTTGCGAAGCTTCCAAAAATTACGAGTCTCCAGCAATCTCAGGAAATATTTTTTCACCCAAACTGTATAATACTTTCAGGTAATGATCAGTACACTAAGCCCACTTGGTTCCCCAAATTTCGTTCTTCTATGTTGAAGCGTTCGTTTCCACTAACAGTTTGAATTTTTGCGTTTCACACTGTTTTCTCCTATATTGATAGATGTATTTGGAACTCTGAATCCAACACGGTTTGTGCTAGCTTCTTGAAACTTCACACAGTAAAGTAGTTTCACGTTCTCTCTCTATGTTATGTTTCCTCTTGATGTAGCCTTAAGCAGTGACTGGCGAGAAATCCTTTCATTGAAAGGGGTTGCCAAGCTTCCAAAAATTAAGTATCTCCAGAAATCTCAGCAAATATTTTTTCACCCAAACTGGATGATACTTTCAGGTAATGATCAGTACACTAAGCCCACTTGGTTCCCCAAATTTCGTTCTTCTATGTTGAAGCGTTCGTTTCCAGTAACAGTTTGAATTTTGGCGTTTCACACTGTTTTCTCCTATATTGATAGATGTATATGGAACTCTAAATTCAACACGGTTTGTGCTAGCTCCTTGAAAGTTAACACAATAAAGTAGTTTCTAGTTCTATCTCTATGTTTTGTTTCCTCTTGATGTAGCCCTAATCAGTGACTGGCGAGAAACACTTTCATTGAAAGGGGTTGCCAAGCTTCCAAAAATTAAGAATCTCCAGAAATCTCAGCAAATATTTTTTCACCCAAACTGGATGATACTTTCAGGTAATGATCAGTACACTAAGCCCACTTGGTTCCCCAAATTTCGTTCTTCTATGTTGAAGCGTTCGTTTCCAGTAACAGTTTGAATTTTGGCGTTTCACACTATTTTCTCCTATATTGATAGATGTATTTGGAACTCTGAATCCAACACGGTTTGTGCTAGCTTCTTGAAACTTCACACAGTAAAGTAGTTTCACGTTCTCTCTCTATGTTATGTTTCCTCTTGATGTAGCCCTAAGCAGTGAATGGCGAGAAACACTTTCATTGAAAGGGGTTGCCAAGCTTCCAAAAATTAAGAATCTCCAGAAATCTCAGCAAATATTTTTTCACCCAAACTGGATGATACCTTCAGGTAATGATCAGTACACTAAGCCCACTTGGTTCCCCAAATTTCGTTCTTCTATGTTGAAGCGTTCATTTCCAGTAACAGTTTGAATTTTGGCGTTTCACACTGTTTTCTCCTATATTGATAGATGCCTTTGGAACTCTAAATCCAACACGGTTTGTGCTAGCTTCTTGAAACTTCACACAGTATAGTAGTTTCACATTCTCTCTCTATGTTATGTTTCCTCTTGATGTAGCCCTAAGCAGTGACTGGCGAGAAACACTTTCATTGAAAGGTGTTGCCAAGCTTCCAAAAATTATGAGTCTCCAGAAATCTCAGCAAATATTTTTTCACCCAAACTGGATGATACTTTCAGGTAATGATCAGTACACTAAGCCCACTTGGCTCCCCAAATTTCGTTCTTCTATGTTGAAGCGTTCGTTTCCAGTAACAGTTTGAATTTTGGCGTTTCACACTGTTTTCTCCTATATTGATAGATGTATTTGGAACTCTAAATCCAACACGGTTTGTGCTAGCTTCTTGAAACTTCACACAGTAAAGTAGTTTCACGTTCTCTCTCTATGTTATGTTTCCTCTTGATGTAGCCCTAAGCAGTGACTGGCGAGAAACACTTTCATTGAAAGGGGTTGCCAAGCTTCCAAAAATTAAGTATCTCCAGAAATCTCAGCAAATATTTTTTCACCCAAACTGGATGATACCTTCAGGTAATGATCAGTACACTAAGCCCACTTGGTTCCCCAAATTTCATTCTTCTATGTTGAAGCGTTCGTTTCCAGTAACAGTGTGAATTTTGGCGTTTCACACTGTTTTCTCCTATATTGATAGATATATTTGGAACTCTAAATCCAACACGGTTTGTGCTAGCTTCTTGGAACTTCACACAGTAAAGTAGTTGCACGTTCTCTCTCTATGTTATGTTTCCTCTTGATGTAGCCCTAAGCAGTGACTGGCGAGAAACACTTTCATTGAAAGGGGTTGCCAAGCTTCCAAAAATTAAGTATCTCCAGAAATCTCAGCAAATATTTTTTTACCAAACTGGATGCTACTTTTAGGTAATGATCAGTACACTAAGCCCACTTGGTTCCCCAAATTTCGTTCTTCTATGTTGAAGCGTTCGTTTCGAGTAACAGTTTGAATTTTGGTGTTTCACACTGTTTTCTCCTATATTGATAGATGTATATGAAACTCGAAATCCAACACGGTTTGTGCTAGCTCCTTGAAACTTGACACAATAAAGTAGTTTCTAGTTCTATCTCTATGTTTTGTTTCCTCTTGATGTAGCCCTAAGCAGTGACTGGCGAGAAACACTTTCATTGAAAGGGGTTGCCAAGCTTCCAAAAATTAAGAATCTCCAGAAATCTCAGCAAATATTTTTTCACCCAAACTGGATGATACTTTCAGGTAATGATCAGTACACTAAGCCCACTTGGTTCCCCAAATTTCGTTCTTCTATGTTGAAGCGTTCATTTCCAGTAACAGTTTGAATTTTGGCGTTTCACACTGTTTTCTCCTATATTGATAGATGCATTTGGAACTCTAAATCCAACACGTTATGTGCTAGCTTCTTGAAACTTCACACAATAAAGTAGTTTCACGTTCTCTCTCTATGTTATGTTTCCTCTTGATGTAGCCCTAAGCAGTGACTGGCGAAAAACACTTTCATTGAAAGGTGTTGCCAAGCTTCCAAAAATTATGAGTCTCCAGAAATCTCAGCAAATATTTTTTCACCCAAACTGGATGATACTTTCAGGTAATGAACAGTACACTAAGCCCACTTGGTTCCCCAAATTTCGTTCTTCTATGTTGAAGCGTTCCTTTCCAGTAACAGTTTGAATTTTGGCGTTTCACACTGTTTTCTCCTATATTGATAGATGTATTTGGAACTCTAAATCCAACACGGTTTGTGCTAGCTTCTTGAAACTTCACACAGTAAAGTAGTTTCACGTTCTCTCTCTATGTTATGTTTCCTCTTGATGTAGCCCTAAGCAGTGACTGGCGAGAAACACTTTCATTGAAAGGCGTTGCCAAGCTTCCAAAAATTAAGTATCTCCAGAAATCTCAGCAAATATTTTTTCACCCAAACTGGATGATACCTTCAGGTAATGATCAGTACACTAAGCCCACTTGGTTCCCCAAATTTCGTTCTTCTATGTTGAAGCGTTCGTTTCCAGTAACAGTTTGAATTTTGGCGTTTCACACTGTTTTCTCCTATATTGATAGATGTATTTGGAACTCTAAATCCAACACTGTTTGTGCTAGCTTCTTGAAACTTCACACAGTAAAGTAGTTGCACGTTCTCTCTCTATGTTATGTTTCCTCTTGATGTAGCCCTAAGCAGTGACTGGCGAGAAACACTTTCATTGAAAGGGGTTGCCAAGCTTCCAAAAATTAAGTATCTCCAGAAATCTCAGCAAATATTTTTTCACCAAACTGGATGCTACTTTTAGGTAATGATCAGTACACTAAGCCCACTTGGTTCCCCAAATTTCGTTCTTCTATGTTGAAGCGTTCGTTTCCAGTAACAGTTTGAATTTTGGTGTTTCACACTGTTTTCTCCTATATTGATAGATGTATATGAAACTCGAAATCCAACACGGTTTGTGCTAGCTCCTTGAAACTTGACACAATAAAGTAGTTTCTAGTTCTATCTCTATGTTTTGTTTCCTCTTGATGTAGCCCTAAGCAATGACTGGCGAGAAACACTTTCATTGAAAGGGGTGGCCAGGCTTCCAAAAATTAAGAATCTCCAGAAATCTCAACAAATATTTTTTCACCCAATCTGGATGATACTTACAGGTAATGATCAGTACACTAAGCCCACTTGGTTCCCCAAATTTCGTTCTTCTATGTTGAAGCGTTCGTTTCCAGTAACAGTTTGAATTTTGGTGTTTCACACTGTTTTCTCCTATATTGATAGATGTATTTGGAACTCTAAATCCAACACGGTTTGTGCTAGCTTCTTGAAACTTCACACAGTAAAGTAGTTTCACATTCTCTCTCTATGTTATGTTTCCTCTTGATGTAGCCCTAAGCAGTGACTGGCGAGAAACACTTTCATTGAAAGGGGTTGCCAAGCTTCCAAAAATTACGAATCTCCAGAAATCTCAGCAAATATTTTTTCACCCAAACTGGATGATACTTTCAGGTAATGATCAGTACACTAAGCCCACTTGGTTCCCCAAATTTCGTTCTTCTATGTTGAAGCGTTCGTTTCCAGTAACAGTTTGAATTTTGGCGTTACACACTGTTTTCTCCAATATTGATAGATGTATTTGGAACTCTAAATCCAACACGGTTTGTGCTAGCTTCTTGAAACTTCACACAGTAAAGTAGTTTCACGTTCTCTCTCTATGTTATGTTTCCTCTTGATGTAGCCCTAAAGCAGTGACTGGCGAGAAACACTTTCATTGAAAGGGGTTGCCAAGCTTCCAAAAATTACGAGTCTGAAGAAATCTTAGCAAATATTTTTTCACCCAAACTGGATGATACTTTCAGGTAATGATCAGTACACTAAGCCCACTTGGTTCCCCAAATTTCGTTCTTCTATGTTGAAGCGTTCGTTTCCAGTAACAGTTAGAATTTTGGCGTTTCACACTGTTTTCTCCTATATTGATAGTTGTATTTGGAACTCTAAATCCAACACGGTTTGTGCTAGCTTCTTGAAACTTGACACAACAAAGTAGTTTAAACTTCTATCTCTATGTTTTGTTTCCTCTTGATGTAGCCCTAAGCAGTGACTGTCGAGAAACACTTTCATTGAAAGGGGTTGCCAAGCTTCCAAAAATTACGAGTCTCCAGCAATCTCAGCAAATATTTTTTCACCCAAACTGGATGATACCTTCAGGTAATGATCAGTACACTAAGCCCACTTGGTTCCCCAAATTTCGTTCTTCTATGTTGAAGCGTTCGTTTCCACTAACAGTTTGAATTTTTGCGTTTCACACTGTTTTCTCCTATATTGATAGATGTATTTGGAACTCTGAATCCAACACGGTTTGTGCTAGCTTCTTGAAACTTCACACAGTAAAGTAGTTTCACGTTCTCTCTCTATGTTATGTTTCCTCTTGATGTAGCCTTAAGCAGTGACTGGCGAGAAATCCTTTCATTGAAAGGGGTTGCCAAGCTTCCAAAAATTAAGTATCTCCAGAAATCTCAGCAAATATTTTTTCACCCAAACTGGATGATACTTTCAGGTAATGATCAGTACACTAAGCCCACTTGGTTCCCCAAATTTCGTTCTTCTATGTTGAAGCGTTCGTTTCCAGTAACAGTTTGAATTTTGGCGTTTCACACTGTTTTCTCCTATATTGATAGATGTATATGGAACTCTAAATTCAACACGGTTTGTGCTATCTCCTTGAAACTTGACACAATAAAGTAGTTTCTAGTTCTATCTCTATGTTTTGTTTCCTCTTGATGTAGCCCTAATCAGTGACTGGCGAGAAACACTTTCATTGAAAGGGGTTGCCAAGCTTCCAAAAATTAAGAATCTCCAGAAATCTCAGCAAATATTTTTTCACCCAAACTGGATGATACTTTCAGGTAATGATCAGTACACTAAGCCCACTTGGTTCCCCAAATTTCGTTCTTCTATGTTGAAGCGTTCGTTTCCAGTAACAGTTTGAATTTTGGCGTTTCACACTATTTTCTCCTATATTGATAGATGTATTTGGAACTCTAAATCCAACACGGTTTGTGCTAGCTTCTTGAAACTTCACACAGTAAAGTAGTTTCACGTTCTCTCTCTATGTTATGTTTCCGCTTGATGTAGCCCTAAGCAGTGAATGGCGAGAAACACTTTCATTGAAAGGGGTTGCCAAGCTTCCAAAAATTAAGAATCTCCAGAAATCTCAGCAAATATTTTTTCACCCAAACTGGATGATACCTTCAGGTAATGATCAGTACACTAAGCCCACTTGGTTCCCCAAATTTCGTTCTTCTATGTTGAAGCGTTCGTTTCCAGTAACAGTTTGAATTTTGGCGTTTCACACTGTTTTCTCCTATATTGATAGATGTATATGGAACTCTAAATTCAACACGGTTTGAGCTATCTCCTTGAAACTTGACAAAATAAAGTAGTTTCTAGTTCTATCTCTATGTTTTGTTTCCTCTTGATGTAGCCCTAATCAGTGACTGGCGAGAAACACTTTCATTGAAAGGGGTTGCCAAGCTTCCAAAAATTAAGAATCTCCAGAAATCTCAGCAAATATTTTTTCACCCAAACTGGATGATACTTTCAGGTAATGATCAGTACACTAAGCCCACTTGGTTCCCCAAATTTCGTTCTTCTATGTTGAAGCGTTCCTTTCCAGTAACAGTTTGAATTTTGGCGTTTCACACTGTTTTCTCCTATATTGATAGATGTATTTGGAACTCTAAATCCAACACGGTTTGTGCTAGCTTCTTGAAACTTCACACAGTAAAGTAGTTTCACGTTCTCTCTCTATGTTATGTTTCCTCTTGATGTAGCCCTAAGCAGTGACTGGCGAGAAACACTTTCATTGAAAGGGGTTGCCAAGCTTCCAAAAATTAAGTATCTCCAGAAATCTCAGTAAATATTTTTTCACCAAACTGGATGCTACTTTTAGGTAATGATCAGTACACTAAGCCCACTTGGTTCCCCAAATTTCGTTCTTCTATGTTGAAGCGTTCGTTTCCAGTAACAGTTTGAATTTTGGTGTTTCACACTGTTTTCTCCTATATTGATAGATGTATATGAAACTCGAAATCCAACACGGTTTGGGCTAGCTTCTTGAAACTTGACACAATAAAGTAGTTTAAACTTCTCTCTCTACGTTATGTTTCCTCTTGATGTAGCCTTAAGCAGTGACTGGCGAGAAACACTTTCATTGAAAGGGGTTGCCAAGCTTCCAAAAATTAAGTATCTCCAGAAATCTCAGCAAATATTTTTTCACCCAAACTGGATGATACTTTCAGGTAATGATCAGTACACTAAGCCCACTTGGTTCCCCAAATTTCGTTCTTCTATGTTGAAGCGTTCGTTTCCAGTAACAGTTTGAATTTTGGCGTTTCACACTGTTTTCTCCTATATTGATAGATGTATATGGAACTCTGAATTCAACACGGTTTGTGCTAGCTCCTTGAAACTTGACACAATAAAGTAGTTTCTAGTTCTATCTCAATGTTTTGTTTCCTCTTGATGTAGCCCTAAGCAGTGACTGGCGAGAAACACTTTCATTGAAAGGGGTTGCCAAGCTTCCAAAAATTAAGTATCTCCAGAAATCTCAGCAAATATTTTTTCACCCAAACTGGATGATACTTTCAGGTAATGATCAGTACACTAAGCCCACTTGGTTCCCCAAATTTCGTTCTTCTATGTTGAAGCGTTCGTTTCCAGTAACAGTTTGAATTTTGGCGTTTCACACTATTTTCTCCTATATTGATAGATGTATTTGGAACTCTAAATCCAACACGGTTTGTGCTAGCTTCTTGAAACTTCACACAGTAAAGTAGTTTCACGTTCTCTCTCTATGTTATGTTTCCTCTTGATGTAGCCCTAAGCAGTGACTGGCGAGAAACACTTTCATTGAAAGGCGTTGCCAAGCTTCCAAAAATTAAGTATCTCCAGAAATCTCAGCAAATATTTTTTCACCCAAACTGGATGATACCTTCAGGTAATGATCAGTACACTAAGCCCACTTGGTTCCCCAAATTTCGTTCTTCTATGTTGAAGCGTTCGTTTCCAGTAACAGTTTGAATTTTGGCGTTTCACACTGTTTTCTCCTATATTGATAGATGTATTTGGAACTCTAAATCCAACACGGTTTGTGCTAGCTTCTTGAAACTTCACACAGTAAAGTAGTTGCACGTTCTCTCTCTATGTTATGTTTCCTCTTGATGTAGCCCTAAGCAGTGACTGGCGAGAAACACTTTCATTGAAAGGGGTTGCCAAGCTTCCAAAAATTACGAGTCTCCGGAAACCTCAGCAAATATTTTTTCACCCAAACTGGATGATACTTTCAGGTAATGATCAGTACACTAAGCCCACTTGGTTCCCCAAATTTCGTTCTTCTATGTTGAAGCATTCGTTTCCAGGAACAGTTTGAATTTTGGCGTTTCACACTGTTTTCTCCTATATTGATAGATGTATTTGGAACTCTAAACCCAACATGGTTTGTGCTACCTTCTTGAAACTTCACACAGTAAAGTAGTTTCACGTTCTCTCTCTATGTTATGTTTCCTCTTGATGTAGCCCTAAGCAGTGAATGGCGAGAAACACTTTCATTGAAAGGGGTTGCCAAACTTCCAAAAATTAAGAATCTCCAGAAATCTCAGCAAATATTTTTTCACCCAAACTGGATGAAACTTTCAGGTAATGATCAGTACCCTAAGCCCACTTGGTTCCCCAAATTTCGTTCTTCTATGTTGAAGCGTTCGTTTCCAGTAACAGTTTGAATTTTGGCGTTTCACACTGTTTTCTCCTATATTGATAGATGTATATGGAACTCTAAATCCAACACGGTTTGTGCTAGCTCCTTGAAACTTTACACAATAAAGTAGTTTCAAGTTCTGTCTCTATGTTTTGTTTCCTCTTGATGTAGCCCTAAGCAGTGACTGGCGAGAAACACTTTCATTGAAAGGGGTTGCCAAGCTTCCAAAAATTAAGAATCTCCAGAAAGCTCAGCAAATATTTTTTCACCCAAAGTGGATGATACTTTCAGGTAAAGATCAGTACACTAAGCCCACTTGGTTCCCCAAATTTCGTTCTTCTATGTTGAAGCGTTCGTTTCCAGTAACAGTTTGAATTTTGGCGTTTCACACTGTTTTCTCCTATATTGATAGATGTATTTGGAACTCTAAATCCAACACGGTTTGTGCTAGCTTCTTGAAACTTCACACAGTAAAGTAGTTTCACGTTCTCTCTCTATGTTATGTTTCCTCTTGATGTAGCCCTAAGCAGTGACTGGCGAGAAACACTTTCATTGAAAGGGGTTGCCAAGCTTCCAAAAATTAAGAATCTCCAGAAATCTCAGCAAATATTTTTTCACCCAAACTGGATGATACTTTCAGGTAATGATCAGTACACTAAGCCCACTTGGTTCCCCAAATTTCGTTCTTCTATGTTGAAGCGTTCGTTTCCAGTAACAGTTTGAATTTTGGCGTTTCACACTATTTTCTCCTGTATTGATAGATGTATTTGGAACTCTAAATCCAACACGGTTTGTGCTAGCTTCTTGAAACTTCACACAGTAAAGTAGTTTCACGTTCTCTCTCTATGTTATGTTTCCTCTTGATGTAGCCCTAAGCAGTGAATGGCGAGAAACACTTTTATTGAAAGGGGTTGCCAAGCTTCCAAAAATTAAGAATCTCCAGAAATCTCAGCAAATATTTTTTCACCCAAACTGGATGATACCTTCAGGTAATGATCAGTACACTAAGCCCACTTGGTTCCCCAAATTTCGTTCTTCTATGTTGAAGTGTTCGTTTCCAGTAACAGTTTGAATTTTGGCGTTTCACACTGTTTTCTCCTATATTGATAGATGTATTTGGAACTCTAAATCCAACACGGTTTGTGCTAGCTTCTTGAAACTTGACACAATAAAGTAGTTTAAACTTCTATCTCTATGTTTTGTTTCCTCTTGATGTAGCCCTAAGCAGTGACTGGCGAGAAACACTTTCATTGAAAGGGGTTGCCAAGCTTCCAAAAATTACGAGTCTCCAGCAATCTCAGCAAATATTTTTTCACCCAAACTGGATAATACTTTCAGGTAATGATCCGGACACTAAGCCCACTTGGTTCCCCAAATTTCGTTCTTCTATGTTGAAGCGTTCGTTTCCAGTAACAGTTTGAATTTTGGCATTTCACACTGTTTTCTCCTATATTGATAGATGTATTTGGAACTCTGAATCCAACACGGTTTGTGCTAGCTTCTTGAAACTTCACACAGTAAAGTAGTTTCACGTTCTCTCTCTATGTTATGTTTCCTCTTGATGTAGCCTTAAGCAGTGACTGGCGAGAAATCCTTTCATTGAAAGGGGTTGCCAAGCTTCCAAAAATTAAGTATCTCCAGAAATCTCAGCAAATATTTTTTCACCCAAACTGGATGATACTTTCAGGTAATGATCAGTACACTAAGCCCACTTGGTTCCCCAAATTTCGTTCTTCTATGTTGAAGCGTTCGTTTCCAGTAACAGTTTGAATTTTGGCGTTTCACACTGTTTTCTCCTATATTGATAGATGTATATGGAACTCTAAATTCAACACGGTTTGTGCTAGCTCCTTGAAACTTGACACAATAAAGTAGTTTCTAGTTCTATCTCTATGTTTTGTTTCCTCTTGATGTAGCCCTAATCAGTGACTGGCGAGAAACACTTTCATTGAAAGGGGTTGCCAAGCTTCCAAAAATTAAGAATCTCCAGAAATCTCAGCAAATATTTTTTCACCCAAACTGGATGATACTTTCAGGTAATGATCAGTACACTAAGCCCACTTGGTTCCCCAAATTTCGTTCTTCTATGTTGAAGCGTTCGTTTCCAGTAACAGTTTGAATTTTGGCGTTTCACACTATTTTCTCCTATATTGATAGATGTATTTGGAACTCTAAATCCAACACGGTTTGTGCTAGCTTCTTGAAACTTCACACAGTAAAGTAGTTTCACGTTCTCTCTCTATGTTATGTTTCCTCTTGATGTAGCCCTAAGCAGTGAATGGCGAGAAACACTTTCATTGAAAGGGGTTGCCAAGCTTCCAAAAATTAAGTATCTCCAGAAATCTCAGCAAATATTTTTTCACCCAAACTGGATGATACTTTCAGGTAATGATCAGTACACTAAGCCCACTTGGTTCCCCAAATTTCGTTCTTCTATGTTGAAGCGTTCGTTTCCAGTAACAGTTTGAATTTTGGCGTTTCACACTGTTTTCTCCTATATTGATAGATGTATATGGAACTCTAAATTCAACACGGTTTGTGCTAGCTCCTTGAAACTTGACACAATAAAGTAGTTTCTAGTTCTATCTCTATGTTTTGTTTCCTCTTGATGTAGCCCTAATCAGTGACTGGCGAGAAACACTTTCATTGAAAGGGGTTGCCAAGCTTCCAAAAATTAAGTATCTCCAGAAATCTCAGCAAATATTTTTTCACCCAAACTGGATGATACTTTCAGGTAATGATCAGTACACTAAGCCCACTTGGTTCCCCAAATTTCGTTCTTCTATGTTGAAGCGTTCGTTTCCAGTAACAGTTTGAATTTTGGCGTTTCACACTATTTTCTCCTATATTGATAGATGTATTTGGAACTCTAAATCCAACACGGTTTGTGCTAGCTTCTTGAAACTTCACACAGTAAAGTAGTTTCACGTTCTCTCTCTATGTTATGTTTCCTCTTGATGTAGCCCTAAGCAGTGAATGGCGAGAAACACTTTCATTGAAAGGGGTTGCCAAGCTTCCAAAAATTAAGAATCTCCAGAAATCTCAGCAAATATTTTTTCACCCAAACTGGATGATACCTTCAGGTAATGATCAGTACACTAAGCCCACTTGGTTCCCCAAATTTCGTTCTTCTATGTTGAAGAGTTCGTTCCCAGGAACAGTTTGAATTTTGGCGTTTCACACTGTTTTCTCCTATATTGATAGATGTATATGGACCTCTAAATCCAACACGGTTTGTGCTAGCTCCTTGAAACTTTACACAATAAAGTAGTTTCAAGTTCTGTCTCTATGTTTTGTTTCCTCTTGATGTAGCCCTAAGCAGTGACTGGCGAGAAACACTTTCATTGAAAGGGGTTGCCAAGCTTCCAAAAATTAAGAATCTCCAGAAATCTCAGCAAATATTTTTTCACCCAAAGTGGATGATACTTTCAGGTAATGATCAGGACACTAAGCCCACTTGGTTCCCCAAATTTCGTTCTTCTATGTTGAAGCGTTCGTTTCCAGTAACAGTTTGAATTTTGGCGTTTCACAGTGTTTTCTCCTATATTGATAGATGTATTTGGAACTCTAAATCCAACACGGTTTGTGCTAGCTTCTTGAAACTTCACACAGTAAAGTAGTTTCACGTTCTCTCTCTATGTTATGTTTCCTCTTGATGTAGCCCTAAGCAGTGACGGGCGAGAAACACTTTCATTGAAAGGGGTTGCCAAGCTTCCAAAAATTAAGAATCTCCAGAAATCTCAGCAAATATTTTTTCACCCAAACTGGATGATACTTTCAGGTAATGATCAGTACACTAAGCCCACTTGGTTCCCCAAATTTCGTTCTTCTATGTTGAAGCATTCGTTTCCAGTAACAGTTTGAATTTTGGCGTTTCACACTGTTTTCTCCTATATTGATAGATGTATATGAAACTCTAAATCCAACACGGTTTGTGCTACCTCCTTGAAACTTGACACAATAAAGTAGTTTCTAGTTCTATCTCTATGTTTTGTTTCCTCTTGATGTAGCCCTAAGCAGTGACTGGCGAGAAACACTTTCATTGAAAGGGGTGGCCAGGCTTCCAAAAATTACGAATCTCCAGAAATCTCAGCAAATATTTTTTCACCCAATCTCGATGATACTTACAGGTAATGATCAGTACACTAAGCCCACTTGGTTCCCCAAATTTCGTTCTTCTATGTTGAAGCGTTCGTTTCCAGTAACAGTTTGAATTTTGGCGTTTCACACTGTTTTCTCCTATATTGATAGATGTATTTGGAACTCTAAATCCAACACGGTTTGTGCTAGCTTCTTGAAACTTCACACAGTAAAGTAGTTTCACGTTCTCTCTCTATGTTATGTTTCCTCTTGATGTAGCCCTAAGCAGTGACTGGCGAGAAACACTTTCATTGAAAGGGGTTGCCAAGCTTCCAAAAATAACGAGTCTGAAGAAATCTTAGCAAATATTTTTTCACCCAAACTGGATGATACTTTCAGGTAATGATCAGTACACTAAGCCCACTTGGTTCCCCAAATTTCGTTCTTCTATGTTGAAGCGTTCGTTTCCAGTAACAGTTAGAATTTTGGCGTTTCACACTGTTTTCTCCTATATTGATAGATGTATTTGGAACTCTAAATCCAACACGGTTTGTGCTAGCTTCTTGAAACTTCACACAGTATAGTAGTTTCACATTCTCTCTCTATGTTATGTTTCCTCTTGATGTAGCCCTAAGCAGTGACTGGCGAGAAACACTTTCATTGAAAGGGGTTGCCAAGCTTCCAAAAATTACGAGTCTCCAGAAATCTTAGCAAATATTTTTTCACCCAAACTGGATGATACTTTCAGGTAATGATCAGTACACTAAGCCCACTTGGTTCCCCAAATTTCGTTCTTCTATGCTGAAGCGTTCGTTTCCAGTAACAGTTTGAATTTTGGCGTTTCACACTGTTTTCTCCTATATTGATAGATGTATTAGGAACTCTAAATCCAACACGGTTTGTGCTAGCTTCTTGAAACTTAACACAATAAAGAAGTTTCAACTTCTATCTCTATGTTTTGTTTCCTCTTGATGTAGCCCTAAGCAGTGACTGGCGAGAAACACTTTCATTGAAAGGGGTTGCCAAGCTTCCAAAAATTAAGTATCTCCAGAAATCTCAGCAAATATTTTTTCACCCAAACTGGATGATACTTTCAGGTAATGATCAGTACACTAAGCCCACTTGGTTCCCCAAATTTCGTTCTTCTATGTTGAAGCGTTCGTTTCCAGTAACAGTTTGAATTTTGGCGTTTCACACTGTTTTATATTGATAGATGTATATGGAACTCTAAATTCAACACGGTTTGTGCTAGCTCCTTGAAACTTGACACAATAAAGTAGTTTCTAGTTCTATCTCTATGTTTTGTTTCCTCTTGATGTAGCCCTAAGCAGTGACTGGCGAGAAACACTTTCATTGAAACGGGTTGCCAAGCTTCCAAAAATTACGAGTCTGAAGAAATCTTAGCAAATATTTTTTCACCCAAACTGGATGATACTTTCAGGTAATTATCAGTACACTAAGCCCACTTGGTTCCCCAAATTTCGTTCTTCTATGTTGAAGCGTTCGTTTCCAGTAACAGTTTGAATTTTGGCGTTTCACACTGTTTTCTCCTATATTGATAGATGTATTTGGAACTCTAAATCCAACACGGTTTGTGCTAGCTTCTTGAAACTTGACACAATAAAGTAGTTTAAACTTCTATCTCTATGTTTTGTTTCCTCTTGATGTAGCCCTAAGCAGTGACTGGCGAGAAATACTTTCATTGAAAGGGGTTGCCAAGCTTCCAAAAATTACGAGTCTCCAGCAATCTCAGCAAATATTTTTTCACCCAAACTGGATAATACTTTCAGGTAATGATCAGTACACTAAGCCCACTTGGTTCCCCAAATTTCGTTCTTCTATGTTGAAGCGCTCGTTTCCACTAACAGTTTGAATTTTTGCGTTTCACACTGTTTTCTCCTATATTGATAGATGTATTTGGAACTCTGAATCCAACACGGTTTGTGCTAGCTTCTTGAAACTTCACACAGTAAAGTAGTTTCACGTTCTCTCTCTATGTTATGTTTCCTCTTGATGTAGCCTTAAGCAGTGACTGGCGAGAAATCCTTTCATTGAAAGGGGTTGCCAAGCTTCCAAAAATTATGAGTCTCCAGAAATCTCAGCAAATATTTTTTCACCCAAACTGGATGATACTTTCAGGTAATGATCAGTACACTAAGCCCACTTGGTTCCCCAAATTTCGTTCTTCTATGTTGAAGCGTTCGTTTCCAGTAACAGTTTGAATTTTGGCGTTTCACACTGTTTTCTCCTATATGGATAGATGTATATGGAACTCTAAATTCAACACGGTTTGTGCTAGCTCCTTGAAACTTGACACAATAAAGTAGTTTCTAGTTCTATCTCTATGTTTTGTTTCCTCTTGATGTAGCCCAAAAGCAGTGACTGGCGAGAAACACTTTCATTGAAAGGGGTTGCCAAGCTTCCAAAAATTAAGAATCTCCAGAAATCTCAGCAAATATTTTTTCACCCAAACTGGATGATACTTTCAGGTAATGATCAGTACACTAAGCCCACTTGGTTCCCCAAATTTCGTTCTTCTATGTTGAAGCGTTCGTTTCCAGTAACAGTTTGAATTTTGGCGTTTCACACTATTTTCTCCTATATTGATAGATGTATTTGGAACTCTAAATCCAACACGGTTTGTGCTAGCTTCTTGAAACTTCACACAGTAAAGTAGTTTCACGTTCTCTCTCTATGTTATGTTTCCTCTTGATGTAGCCCTAAGCAGTGAATGGCGAGAAACACTTTCATTGAAAGGGGTTGCCAAGCTTCCAAAAATTAAGAATCTCCAGAAATCTCAGCAAATATTTTTTCACCCAAACTGGATGCTACTTTCAGGTAATGATCAGTACACTAAGCCCACTTGGTTCCCCAAATTTCGTTCTTCTATGTTGAAGCGTTCGTTTCCAGTAACAGTTTGAATTTTGGCGTTTCACACTATTTTCTCCTATATTGATAGATGTATTTGGAACTCTAAATCCAACACGGTTTGTGCTAGCTTCTTGAAACTTCACACAGTAAAGTAGTTTCACGTTCTCTCTCTATGTTATGTTTCCTCTTGATGTAGCCCTAAGCAGTGAATGGCGAGAAACACTTTCATTGAAAGGGGTTGCCAAGCTTCCAAAAATTAAGTATCTCCAGAAATCTCAGCAAATATTTTTTCACCCAAACTGGATGATACTTTCAGGTAATGATCAGTACACTAAGCCCACTTGGTTCCCCAAATTTCGTTCTTCTATGTTGAAGCGTTCGTTTCCAGTAACAGTTTGAATTTTGGCGTTTCACACTGTTTTCTCCTATATTGATAGATGTATATGGAACTCTAAATTCAACACGGTTTGTGCTAGCTCCTTGAAACTTGACACAATAAAGTAGTTTCTAGTTCTATCTCTATGTTTTGTTTCCTCTTGATGTAGCCCTAATCAGTGACTGGCGAGAAACACTTTCATTGAAAGGGGTTGCCAAGCTTCCAAAAATTAAGAATCTCCAGAAATCTCAGCAAATATTTTTTCACCCAAACTGGATGATACTTTCAGGTAATGATCAGTACACTAAGCCCACTTGGTTCCCCAAATTTCGTTCTTCTATGTTGAAGCGTTCGTTTCCAGTAACAGTTTGAATTTTGGCGTTTCACACTATTTTCTCCTATATTGATAGATGTATTTGGAACTCTAAATCCAACACGGTTTGTGCTAGCTTCTTGAAACTTCACACAGTAAAGTAGTTTCACGTTCTCTCTCTATGTTATGTTTCCTCTTGATGTAGCCCTAAGCAGTGAATGGCGAGAAACACTTTCATTGAAAGGGGTTGCCAAGCTTCCAAAAATTAAGAATCTCCAGAAATCTCAGCAAATATTTTTTCACCCAAACTGGATGATACCTTCAGGTAATGATCAGTACACTAAGCCCACTTGGTTCCCCAAATTTCGTTCTTCTATGTTGAAGAGTTCGTTCCCAGGAACAGTTTGAATTTTGGCGTTTCACACTGTTTTCTCCTATATTGATAGATGTATATGGACCTCTAAATCCAACACGGTTTGTGCTAGCTCCTTGAAACTTTACACAATAAAGTAGTTTCAAGTTCTGTCTCTATGTTTTGTTTCCTCTTGATGTAGCCCTAAGCAGTGACTGGCGAGAAACACTTTCATTGAAAGGGGTTGCCAAGCTTCCAAAAATTAAGAATCTCCAGAAATCTCAGCAAATATTTTTTCACCCAAAGTGGATGATACTTTCAGGTAATGATCAGGACACTAAGCCCACTTGGTTCCCCAAATTTCGTTCTTCTATGTTGAAGCGTTCGTTTCCAGTAACAGTTTGAATTTTGGCGTTTCACAGTGTTTTCTCCTATATTGATAGATGTATTTGGAACTCTAAATCCAACACGGTTTGTGCTAGCTTCTTGAAACTTCACACAGTAAAGTAGTTTCACGTTCTCTCTCTATGTTATGTTTCCTCTTGATGTAGCCCTAAGCAGTGACGGGCGAGAAACACTTTCATTGAAAGGGGTTGCCAAGCTTCCAAAAATTAAGAATCTCCAGAAATCTCAGCAAATATTTTTTCACCCAAACTGGATGATACTTTCAGGTAATGATCAGTACACTAAGCCCACTTGGTTCCCCAAATTTCGTTCTTCTATGTTGAAGCATTCGTTTCCAGTAACAGTTTGAATTTTGGCGTTTCACACTGTTTTCTCCTATATTGATAGATGTATATGAAACTCTAAATCCAACACGGTTTGTGCTACCTCCTTGAAACTTGACACAATAAAGTAGTTTCTAGTTCTATCTCTATGTTTTGTTTCCTCTTGATGTAGCCCTAAGCAGTGACTGGCGAGAAACACTTTCATTGAAAGGGGTGGCCAGGCTTCCAAAAATTACGAATCTCCAGAAATCTCAGCAAATATTTTTTCACCCAATCTCGATGATACTTACAGGTAATGATCAGTACACTAAGCCCACTTGGTTCCCCAATTTTCGTTCTTCTATGTTGAAGCGTTCGTTTCCAGTAACAGTTTGAATTTTGGCGTTTCACACTGTTTTCTCCTATATTGATAGATGTATTTGGAACTCTAAATCCAACACGGTTTGTGCTAGCTTCTTGAAACTTCACACAGTAAAGTAGTTTCAGGTTCTCTCTCTATGTTATGTTTCCTCTTGATGTAGCCCTAAGCAGTGACTGGCGAGAAACACTTTCATTGAAAGGGGTTGCCAAGCTTCCAAAAATAACGAGACTGAAGAAATCTTAGCAAATATTTTTTCACCCAAACTGGATGATACTTTCAGGTAATGATCAGTACACTAAGCCCACTTGGTTCCCCAAATTTCGTTCTTCTATGTTGAAGCGTTCGTTTCCAGTAACAGTTAGAATTTTGGCGTTTCACACTGTTTTCTCCTATATTGATAGATGTATTTGGAACTCTAAATCCAACACGGTTTGTGCTAGCTTCTTGAAACTTCACACAGTATA
Organism: Spermophilus citellus; assembly: GCF_964194105.1. Taxonomy (NCBI): domain Eukaryota; kingdom Metazoa; phylum Chordata; class Mammalia; order Rodentia; family Sciuridae; genus Spermophilus; species Spermophilus citellus. The sequence goes on along the minus strand of NW_027672750.1, from coordinate 31,468 downwards.
GTAGTTTCACATTCTCTCTCTATGTTATGTTTCCTCTTGATGTAGCCCTAAGCAGTGACTGGCGAGAAACACTTTCATTGAAAGGGGTTGCCAAGCTTCCAAAAATTACGAGTCTCCAGAAATCTTAGCAAATATTTTTTCACCCAAACTGGATGATACTTTCAGGTAATGATCAGTACACTAAGCCCACTTGGTTCCCCAAATTTCGTTCTTCTATGCTGAAGCGTTCGTTTCCAGTAACAGTTTGAATTTTGGCGTTTCACACTGTTTTCTCCTATATTGATAGATGTATTAGGAACTCTAAATCCAACACGGTTTGTGCTAGCTTCTTGAAACTTAACACAATAAAGAAGTTTCAACTTCTATCTCTATGTTTTGTTTCCTCTTGATGTAGCCCTAAGCAGTGACTGGCGAGAAACACTTTCATTGAAAGGGGTTGCCAAGCTTCCAAAAATTAAGTATCTCCAGAAATCTCAGCAAATATTTTTTCACCCAAACTGGATGATACTTTCAGGTAATGATCAGTACACTAAGCCCACTTGGTTCCCCAAATTTCGTTCTTCTATGTTGAAGCGTTCGTTTCCAGTAACAGTTTGAATTTTGGCGTTTCACACTGTTTTATATTGATAGATGTATATGGAACTCTAAATTCAACACGGTTTGTGCTAGCTCCTTGAAACTTGACACAATAAAGTAGTTTCTAGTTCTATCTCTATGTTTTGTTTCCTCTTGATGTATCCCTAAGCAGTGACTGGCGAGAAACACTTTCATTGAAACGGGTTGCCAAGCTTCCAAAAATTACGAGTCTGAAGAAATCTTAGCAAATATTTTTTCACCCAAACTGGATGATACTTTCAGGTAATGATCAGTACACTAAGCCCACTTGGTTCCCCAAATTTCGTTCTTCTATGTTGAAGCGTTCGTTTCCAGTAACAGTTTGAATTTTGGCGTTTCACACTGTTTTCTCCTATATTGATAGATGTATTTGGAACTCTAAATCCAACACGGTTTGTGCTAGCTTCTTGAAACTTGACACAATAAAGTAGTTTAAACTTCTATCTCTATGTTTTGTTTCCTCTTGATGTAGCCCTAAGCAGTGACTGGCGAGAAATACTTTCATTGAAAGGGGTTGCCAAGCTTCCAAAAATTACGAGTCTCCAGCAATCTCAGCAAATATTTTTTCACCCAAACTGGATAATACTTTCAGGTAATGATCAGTACACTAAGCCCACTTGGTTCCCCAAATTTCGTTCTTCTATGTTGAAGCGTTCGTTTCCACTAACAGTTTGAATTTTTGCGTTTCACACTGTTTTCTCCTATATTGATAGATGTATTTGGAACTCTGAATCCAACACGGTTTGTGCTAGCTTCTTGAAACTTCACACAGTAAAGTAGTTTCACGTTCTCTCTCTATGTTATGTTTCCTCTTGATGTAGCCTTAAGCAGTGACTGGCGAGAAATCCTTTCATTGAAAGGGGTTGCCAAGCTTCCAAAAATTATGAGTCTCCAGAAATCTCAGCAAATATTTTTTCACCCAAACTGGATGATACTTTCAGGTAATGATCAGTACACTAAGCCCACTTGGTTCCCCAAATTTCGTTCTTCTATGTTGAAGCGTTCGTTTCCAGTAACAGTTTGAATTTTGGCGTTTCACACTGTTTTCTCCTATATTGATAGATGTATATGGAACTCTAAATTCAACACGGTTTGTGCTAGCTCCTTGAAACTTGACACAATAAAGTAGTTTCTAGTTCTATCTCTATGTTTTGTTTCCTCTTGATGTAGCCCAAAAGCAGTGACTGGCGAGAAACACTTTCATTGAAAGGGGTTGCCAAGCTTCCAAAAATTAAGAATCTCCAGAAATCTCAGCAAATATTTTTTCACCCAAACTGGATGATACTTTCAGGTAATGATCAGTACACTAAGCCCACTTGGTTCCCCAAATTTCGTTCTTCTATGTTGAAGCGTTCGTTTCCAGTAACAGTTTGAATTTTGGCGTTTCACACTATTTTCTCCTATATTGATAGATGTATTTGGAACTCTAAATCCAACACGGTTTGTGCTAGCTTCTTGAAACTTCACACAGTAAAGTAGTTTCACGTTCTCTCTCTATGTTATGTTTCCTCTTGATGTAGCCCTAAGCAGTGAATGGCGAGAAACACTTTCATTGAAAGGGGTTGCCAAGCTTCCAAAAATTAAGAATCTCCAGAAATCTCAGCAAATATTTTTTCACCCAAACTGGATGATACCTTCAGGTAATGATCAGTACACTAAGCCCACTTGGTTCCCCAAATTTCGTTCTTCTATGTTGAAGCGTTCGTTTCCAGTAACAGTTTGAATTTTGGCGTTTCACACTGTTTTCTCCTATATTGATAGATGCATTTGGAACTCTAAATCCAACACGGTATGTGCTAGCTTCTTGAAACTTCACACAATAAAGTAGTTTCACGTTCTCTCTCTATGTTATGTTTCCTCTTGATGTAGCCCTAAGCAGTGACTGGCGAGAAACACTTTCATTGAAAGGTGTTGCCAAGCTTCCAAAAATTATGAGTCTCCAGAAATCTCAGCAAATATTTTTTCACCCAAACTGGATGATACTTTCAGGTAATGATCAGTACACTAAGCCCACTTGGTTCCCCAAATTTCGTTCTTCTATGTTGAAGCGTTCATTTCCAGTAACAGTTTGAATTTTGGCGTTTCACACTGTTTTCTCCTATATTGATAGATGTATTTGGAACTCTAAATCCAACACGTTTTGTGCTAGCTTCTTGAAACTTCACACAGTAAAGTAGTTGCACGTTCTCTCTCTATGCTATGTTTCCTCTTGATGTAGCCCTAAGCAGTGACTGGCGAGAAACACTTTCATTGAAAGGGGTTGCCAAGCTTCCAAAAATTAAGTATCTCCAGAAATCTCAGCAAATATTTTTTCACCAAACTGGATGCTACTTTTAGGTAATGATCAGTACACTAAGCCCACTTGGTTCCCCAAATTTCGTTCTTCTATGTTGAAGCGTTCGTTTCCAGTAACAGTTTGAATTTTGGTGTTTCACACTGTTTTCTCCTATATTGATAGATGTATATGAAACTCGAAATCCAACACGGTTTGTGCTAGCTCCTTGAAACTTGACACAATAAAGTAGTTTCTAGTTCTATCTCTATGTTTTGTTTCCTCTTGATGTAGCCCTAAGCAGTGACTGGCGAGAAACACTTTCATTGAAAGGGGTGGCCAGGCTTCCAAAAATTAAGAATCTCCAGAAATCTCAGCAAATATTTTTTCACCCAATCTGGATGATACTTTCAGGTAATGATCAGTACACTAAGCCCACTTGGTTCCCCAAATTTCGTTCTTCTATGTTGAAGCGTTCGTTTCCAGTAACAGTTTGAATTTTGGCGTTTCACACTGTTTTCTCCTATATTGATAGATGTATTTGGAACTCTAAATCCAACACGGTTTGTGCTAGCTTCTTGAAACTTCACACAGTAAAGTAGTTTCACATTCTCTCTCTATGTTATGTTTCCTCTTGATGTAGCCCTAAGCAGTGACTGGCGAGAAACACTTTCATTGAAAGGGGTTGCCAAGCTTCCAAAAATTACGAATCTCCAGAAATCTCAGCAAATATTTTTTCACCCAATCTGGATGATACTTACAGGTAATGATCAGTACACTAAGCCCACTTGGTTCCCCAAATTTCGTTCTTCTATGTTGAAGCGTTCGTTTCCAGTAACAGTTTGAATTTTGGCGTTTCACACTGTTTTCTCCTATATTGATAGATGTATTTGGAACTCTAAATCCAACACGGTTTGTGCTAGCTTCTTGAAACTTCACACAGTATAGTAGTTTCACATTCTCTCTCTATGTTGTGTTTCCTCTTGATGTAGCCCTAAGCAGTGACTGGCGAGAAACACTTTCATTGAAAGGGGTTGCCAAGCTTCCAAAAATTACGAGTCTCCAGCAATCTTAGCAAATATTTTTTCACCCAAACTGGATGATACTTTCAGGTAATGATCAGTACACTAAGCCCACTTGGTTCCCCAAATTTTGTTCTTCTATGTTGAAGCGTTCGTTTCCAGTAACAGTTTGAATTTTGGCGTTTCACACTGTTTTCTCCTATATTGATAGATGTATTTGGAACTCTAAATCCAACACGGTTTGTGCTAGCTTCTTGAAACTTGACACAATAAAGTAGTTTAAACTTCTATCTCTATGTTTTGTTTCCTCTTGATGTAGCCCTAAGCAGTGACTGGCGAGAAACACTTTCATTGAAAGGGGTTGCCAAGCTTCCAAAAATTACGAGTCTCCAGCAATCTCAGCAAATATTTTTTCACCCAAACTGGATAATACTTTCAGGTAATGATCAGTACACTAAGCCCACTTGGTTCCCCAAATTTCGTTCTTCTATGTTGAAGCGTTCGTTTCCAGTAACAGTTTGAATTTTGGCGTTTCACACTGTTTTCTCCTATATTGATAGATGTATTTGGAACTCTGAATCCAACACGGTTTGTGCTAGCTTCTTGAAACTTCACACAGTAAAGTAGTTTCACGTTCTCTCTCTATGTTATGTTTCCTCTTGATGTAGCCTTAAGCAGTGACTGGCGAGAAATCCTTTCATTGAAAGGGGTTGCCAAGCTTCCAAAAATTAAGTATCTCCAGAAATCTCAGCAAATATTTTTTCACCCAAACTGGATGATACTTTCAGGTAATGATCAGTACACTAAGCCCACTTGGTTCCCCAAATTTCGTTCTTCTATGTTGAAGCGTTCGTTTCCAGTAACAGTTTGAATTTTGGCGTTTCACACTGTTTTCTCCTATATTGATAGATGTATATGGAACTCTAAATTCAACACGGTTTGTGCTAGCTCCTTGAAACTTGACACAATAAAGTAGTTTCTAGTTCTATCTCTATGTTTTGTTTCCTCTTGATGTAGCCCAAAAGCAGTGACTGGCGAGAAACACTTTCATTGAAAGGGGTTGCCAAGCTTCCAAAAATTAAGAATCTCCAGAAATCTCAGCAAATATTTTTTCACCCAAACTGGATGATACCTTCAGGTAATGATCAGTACACTAAGCCCACTTGGTTCCCCAAATTTCGTTCTTCTATGTTGAAGAGTTCGTTCCCAGGAACAGTTTGAATTTTGGCGTTTCACACTGTTTTCTCCTATATTGATAGATGTATATGGACCTCTAAATCCAACACGGTTTGTGCTAGCTCCTTGAAACTTTACACAATAAAGTAGTTTCAAGTTCTGTCTCTATGTTTTGTTTCCTCTTGATGTAGCCCTAAGCAGTGACTGGCGAGAAACACTTTCATTGAAAGGGGTTGCCAAGCTTCCAAAAATTAAGAATCTCCAGAAATCTCAGCAAATATTTTTTCACCCAAAGTGGATGATACTTTCAGGTAATGATCAGGACACTAAGCCCACTTGGTTCCCCAAATTTCGTTCTTCTATGTTGAAGCGTTCGTTTCCAGTAACAGTTTGAATTTTGGCGTTTCACAGTGTTTTCTCCTATATTGATAGATGTATTTGGAACTCTAAATCCAACACGGTTTGTGCTAGCTTCTTGAAACTTCACACAGTAAAGTAGTTTCACGTTCTCTCTCTATGTTATGTTTCCTCTTGATGTAGCCCTAAGCAGTGACGGGCGAGAAACACTTTCATTGAAAGGGGTTGCCAAGCTTCCAAAAATTAAGAATCTCCAGAAATCTCAGCAAATATTTTTTCACCCAAACTGGATGATACTTTCAGGTAATGATCAGTACACTAAGCCCACTTGGTTCCCCAAATTTCGTTCTTCTATGTTGAAGCATTCGTTTCCAGTAACAGTTTGAATTTTGGCGTTTCACACTGTTTTCTCCTATATTGATAGATGTATATGAAACTCTAAATCCAACACGGTTTGTGCTACCTCCTTGAAACTTGACACAATAAAGTAGTTTCTAGTTCTATCTCTATGTTTTGTTTCCTCTTGATGTAGCCCTAAGCAGTGACTGGCGAGAAACACTTTCATTGAAAGGGGTGGCCAGGCTTCCAAAAATTACGAATCTCCAGAAATCTCAGCAAATATTTTTTCACCCAAAGTGGATGATACTTTCAGGTAATGATCAGGACACTAAGCCCACTTGGTTCCCCAAATTTCGTTCTTCTATGTTGAAGCGTTCGTTTCCAGTAACAGTTTGAATTTTGGCGTTTCACAGTGTTTTCTCCTATATTGATAGATGTATTTGGAACTCTAAATCCAACACGGTTTGTGCTAGCTTCTTGAAACTTCACACAGTAAAGTAGTTTCACGTTCTCTCTCTATGTTATGTTTCCTCTTGATGTAGCCCTAAGCAGTGACGGGCGAGAAACACTTTCATTGAAAGGGGTTGCCAAGCTTCCAAAAATTAAGAATCTCCAGAAATCTCAGCAAATATTTTTTCACCCAAACTGGATGATACTTTCAGGTAATGATCAGTACACTAAGCCCACTTGGTTCCCCAAATTTCGTTCTTCTATGTTGAAGCATTCGTTTCCAGTAACAGTTTGAATTTTGGCGTTTCACACTGTTTTCTCCTATATTGATAGATGTATATGAAACTCTAAATCCAACACGGTTTGTGCTACCTCCTTGAAACTTGACACAATAAAGTAGTTTCTAGTTCTATCTCTATGTTTTGTTTCCTCTTGATGTAGCCCTAAGCAGTGACTGGCGAGAAACACTTTCATTGAAAGGGGTGGCCAGGCTTCCAAAAATTACGAATCTCCAGAAATCTCAGCAAATATTTTTTCACCCAATCTCGATGATACTTACAGGTAATGATCAGTACACTAAGCCCACTTGGTTCCCCAATTTTCGTTCTTCTATGTTGAAGCGTTCGTTTCCAGTAACAGTTTGAATTTTGGCGTTTCACACTGTTTTCTCCTATATTGATAGATGTATTTGGAACTCTAAATCCAACACGGTTTGTGCTAGCTTCTTGAAACTTCACACAGTAAAGTAGTTTCACGTTCTCTCTCTATGTTATGTTTCCTCTTGATGTAGCCCTAAGCAGTGACTGGCGAGAAACACTTTCATTGAAAGGGGTTGCCAAGCTTCCAAAAATAACGAGTCTGAAGAAATCTTAGCAAATATTTTTTCACCCAAACTGGATGATACTTTCAGGTAATGATCAGTACACTAAGCCCACTTGGTTCCCCAAATTTCGTTCTTCTATGTTGAAGCGTTCGTTTCCAGTAACAGTTAGAATTTTGGCGTTTCACACTGTTTTCTCCTATATTGATAGATGTATTTGGAACTCTAAATCCAACACGGTTTGTGCTAGCTTCTTGAAACTTCACACAGTATAGTAGTTTCACATTCTCTCTCTATGTTATGTTTCCTCTTGATGTAGCCCTAAGCAGTGACTGGCGAGAAACACTTTCATTGAAAGGGGTTGCCAAGCTTCCAAAAATTACGAGTCTCCAGAAATCTTAGCAAATATTTTTTCACCCAAACTGGATGATACTTTCAGGTAATGATCAGTACACTAAGCCCACTTGGTTCCCCAAATTTCATTCTTCTATGCTGAAGCGTTCGTTTCCAGTAACAGTTTGAATTTTGGCGTTTCACACTGTTTTCTCCTATATTGATAGATGTATTAGGAACTCTAAATCCAACACGGTTTGTGCTAGCTTCTTGAAACTTAACACAATAAAGAAGTTTCAACTTCTATCTCTATGTTTTGTTTCCTCTTGATGTAGCCCTAAGCAGTGACTGGCGAGAAACACTTTCATTGAAAGGGGTTGCCAAGCTTCCAAAAATTAAGTATCTCCAGAAATCTCAGCAAATATTTTTTCACCCAAACTGGATGATACTTTCAGGTAATGATCAGTACACTAAGCCCACTTGGTTCCCCAAATTTCGTTCTTCTATGTTGAAGCGTTCGTTTCCAGTAACAGTTTGAATTTTGGCGTTTCACACTGTTTTATATTGATAGATGTATATGGAACTCTAAATTCAACACGGTTTGTGCTAGCTCCTTGAAACTTGACACAATAAAGTAGTTTCTAGTTCTATCTCTATGTTTTGTTTCCTCTTGATGTAGCCCTAAGCAGTGACTGGCGAGAAACACTTTCATTGAAACGGGTTGCCAAGCTTCCAAAAATTACGAGTCTGAAGAAATCTTAGCAAATATTTTTTCACCCAAACTGGATGATACTTTCAGGTAATGATCAGTACACTAAGCCCACTTGGTTCCCCAAATTTCGTTCTTCTATGTTGAAGCGTTCCTTTCCAGTAACAGTTTGAATTTTGGCGTTTCACACTGTTTTCTCCTATATTGATAGATGTATTTGGAACTCTAAATCCAACACGGTTTGTGCTAGCTTCTTGAAACTTGACACAATAAAGTAGTTTAAACTTCTATCTCTATGTTTTGTTTCCTCTTGATGTAGCCCTAAGCAGTGACTGGCGAGAAATACTTTCATTGAAAGGGGTTGCCAAGCTTCCAAAAATTACGAGTCTCCAGCAATCTCAGCAAATATTTTTTCACCCAAACTGGATAATACTTTCAGGTAATGATCAGTACACTAAGCCCACTTGGTTCCCCAAATTTCGTTCTTCTATGTTGAAGCGTTCGTTTCCACTAACAGTTTGAATTTTTGCGTTTCACACTGTTTTCTCCTATATTGATAGATGTATTTGGAACTCTGAATCCAACACGGTTTGTGCTAGCTTCTTGAAACTTCACACAGTAAAGTAGTTTCACGTTCTCTCTCTATGTTATGTTTCCTCTTGATGTAGCCTTAAGCAGTGACTGGCGAGAAATCCTTTCATTGAAAGGGGTTGCCAAGCTTCCAAAAATTATGAGTCTCCAGAAATCTCAGCAAATATTTTTTCACCCAAACTGGATGATACTTTCAGGTAATGATCAGTACACTAAGCCCACTTGGTTCCCCAAATTTCGTTCTTCTATGTTGAAGCGTTCGTTTCCAGTAACAGTTTGAATTTTGGCGTTTCACACTGTTTTCTCCTATATTGATAGATGTATATGGAACTCTAAATTCAACACGGTTTGTGCTAGCTCCTTGAAACTTGACACAATAAAGTAGTTTCTAGTTCTATCTCTATGTTTTGTTTCCTCTTGATGTAGCCCAAAAGCAGTGACTGGCGAGAAACACTTTCATTGAAAGGGGTTGCCAAGCTTCCAAAAATTAAGAATCTCCAGAAATCTCAGCAAATATTTTTTCACCCAAACTGGATGATACTTTCAGGTAATGATCAGTACACTAAGCCCACTTGGTTCCCCAAATTTCGTTCTTCTATGTTGAAGCGTTCGTTTCCAGTAACAGTTTGAATTTTGGCGTTTCACACTATTTTCTCCTATATTGATAGATGTATTTGGAACTCTAAATCCAACACGGTTTGTGCTAGCTTCTTGAAACTTCACACAGTAAAGTAGTTTCACGTTCTCTCTCTATGTTATGTTTCCTCTTGATGTAGCCCTAAGCAGTGAATGGCGAGAAACACTTTCATTGAAAGGGGTTGCCAAGCTTCCAAAAATTAAGAATCTCCAGAAATCTCAGCAAATATTTTTTCACCCAAACTGGATGATACCTTCAGGTAATGATCAGTACACTAAGCCCACTTGGTTCCCCAAATTTCGTTCTTCTATGTTGAAGCGTTCGTTTCCAGTAACAGTTTGAATTTTGGCGTTTCACACTGTTTTCTCCTATATTGATAGATGCATTTGGAACTCTAAATCCAACACGGTATGTGCTAGCTTCTTGAAACTTCACACAATAAAGTAGTTTCACGTTCTCTCTCTATGTTATGTTTCCTCTTGATGTAGCCCTAAGCAGTGACTGGCGAGAAACACTTTCATTGAAAGGTGTTGCCAAGCTTCCAAAAATTATGAGTCTCCAGAAATCTCAGCAAATATTTTTTCACCCAAACTGGATGATACTTTCAGGTAATGATCAGTACACTAAGCCCACTTGGTTCCCCAAATTTCGTTCTTCTATGTTGAAGCGTTCATTTCCAGTAACAGTTTGAATTTTGGCGTTTCACACTGTTTTCTCCTATATTGATAGATGTATTTGGAACTCTAAATCCAACACGTTTTGTGCTAGCTTCTTGAAACTTCACACAGTAAAGTAGTTGCACGTTCTCTCTCTATGCTATGTTTCCTCTTGATGTAGCCCTAAGCAGTGACTGGCGAGAAACACTTTCATTGAAAGGGGTTGCCAAGCTTCCAAAAATTAAGTATCTCCAGAAATCTCAGCAAATATTTTTTCACCAAACTGGATGCTACTTTTAGGTAATGATCAGTACACTAAGCCCACTTGGTTCCCCAAATTTCGTTCTTCTATGTTGAAGCGTTCGTTTCCAGTAACAGTTTGAATTTTGGTGTTTCACACTGTTTTCTCCTATATTGATAGATGTATATGAAACTCGAAATCCAACACGGTTTGTGCTAGCTCCTTGAAACTTGACACAATAAAGTAGTTTCTAGTTCTATCTCTATGTTTTGTTTCCTCTTGATGTAGCCCTAAGCAGTGACTGGCGAGAAACACTTTCATTGAAAGGGGTGGCCAGGCTTCCAAAAATTAAGAATCTCCAGAAATCTCAGCAAATATTTTTTCACCCAATCTGGATGATACTTTCAGGTAATGATCAGTACACTAAGCCCACTTGGTTCCCCAAATTTCGTTCTTCTATGTTGAAGCGTTCGTTTCCAGTAACAGTTTGAATTTTGGCGTTTCACACTGTTTTCTCCTATATTGATAGATGTATTTGGAACTCTAAATCCAACACGGTTTGTGCTAGCTTCTTGAAACTTCACACAGTAAAGTAGTTTCACATTCTCTCTCTATGTTATGTTTCCTCTTGATGTAGCCCTAAGCAGTGACTGGCGAGAAACACTTTCATTGAAAGGGGTTGCCAAGCTTCCAAAAATTACGAATCTCCAGAAATCTCAGCAAATATTTTTTCACCCAATCTGGATGATACTTACAGGTAATGATCAGTACACTAAGCCCACTTGGTTCCCCAAATTTCGTTCTTCTATGTTGAAGCGTTCGTTTCCAGTAACAGTTTGAATTTTGGCGTTTCACACTGTTTTCTCCTATATTGATAGATGTATTTGGAACTCTAAATCCAACACGGTTTGTGCTAGCTTCTTGAAACTTCACACAGTATAGTAGTTTCACATTCTCTCTCTATGTTGTGTTTCCTCTTGATGTAGCCCTAAGCAGTGACTGGCGAGAAACACTTTCATTGAAAGGGGTTGCCAAGCTTCCAAAAATTACGAGTCTCCAGCAATCTTAGCAAATATTTTTTCACCCAAACTGGATGATACTTTCAGGTAATGATCAGTACACTAAGCCCACTTGGTTCCCCAAATTTTGTTCTTCTATGTTGAAGCGTTCGTTTCCAGTAACAGTTTGAATTTTGGCGTTTCACACTGTTTTCTCCTATATTGATAGATGTATTTGGAACTCTAAATCCAACACGGTTTGTGCTAGCTTCTTGAAACTTGACACAATAAAGTAGTTTAAACTTCTATCTCTATGTTTTGTTTCCTCTTGATGTAGCCCTAAGCAGTGACTGGCGAGAAACACTTTCATTGAAAGGGGTTGCCAAGCTTCCAAAAATTACGAGTCTCCAGCAATCTCAGCAAATATTTTTTCACCCAAACTGGATAATACTTTCAGGTAATGATCAGTACACTAAGCCCACTTGGTTCCCCAAATTTCGTTCTTCTATGTTGAAGCGTTCGTTTCCAGTAACAGTTTGAATTTTGGCGTTTCACACTGTTTTCTCCTATATTGATAGATGTATTTGGAACTCTGAATCCAACACGGTTTGTGCTAGCTTCTTGAAACTTCACACAGTAAAGTAGTTTCACGTTCTCTCTCTATGTTATGTTTCCTCTTGATGTAGCCTTAAGCAGTGACTGGCGAGAAATCCTTTCATTGAAAGGGGTTGCCAAGCTTCCAAAAATTAAGTATCTCCAGAAATCTCAGCAAATATTTTTTCACCCAAACTGGATGATACTTTCAGGTAATGATCAGTACACTAAGCCCACTTGGTTCCCCAAATTTCGTTCTTCTATGTTGAAGCGTTCGTTTCCAGTAACAGTTTGAATTTTGGCGTTTCACACTGTTTTCTCCTATATTGATAGATGTATATGGAACTCTAAATTCAACACGGTTTGTGCTAGCTCCTTGAAACTTGACACAATAAAGTAGTTTCTAGTTCTATCTCTATGTTTTGTTTCCTCTTGATGTAGCCCAAAAGCAGTGACTGGCGAGAAACACTTTCATTGAAAGGGGTTGCCAAGCTTCCAAAAATTAAGAATCTCCAGAAATCTCAGCAAATATTTTTTCACCCAAACTGGATGATACTTTCAGGTAATGATCAGTACACTAAGCCCACTTGGTTCCCCAAATTTCGTTCTTCTATGTTGAAGCGTTCGTTTCCAGTAACAGTTTGAATTTTGGCGTTTCACACTATTTTCTCCTATATTGATAGATGTATTTGGAACTCTAAATCCAACACGGTTTGTGCTAGCTTCTTGAAACTTCACACAGTAAAGTAGTTTCATGTTCTCTCTCTATGTTATGTTTCCTCTTGATGTAGCCCTAAGCAGTGAATGGCGAGAAACACTTTCATTGAAAGGGGTTGCCAAGCTTCCAAAAATTAAGAATCTCCAGAAATCTCAGCAAATATTTTTTCACCCAAACTGGATGATACCTTCAGGTAATGATCAGTACACTAAGCCCACTTGGTTCCCCAAATTTCGTTCTTCTATGTTGAAGCGTTCGTTTCCAGTAACAGTTTGAATTTTGGCGTTTCACACTGTTTTCTCCTATATTGATAGATGCATTTGGAACTCTAAATCCAACACGGTATGTGCTAGCTTCTTGAAACTTCACACAATAAAGTAGTTTCACGTTCTCTCTCTATGTTATGTTTCCTCTTGATGTAGCCCTAAGCAGTGACTGGCGAGAAACACTTTCATTGAAAGGTGTTGCCAAGCTTCCAAAAATTATGAGTCTCCAGAAATCTCAGCAAATATTTTTTCACCCAAACTGGATGATACTTTCAAGTAATGATCAGTACACTAAGCCCACTTGGTTCCCCAAATTTCGTTCTTCTATGTTGAAGCGTTCGTTTCCAGTAACAGTTTGAATTTTGGCGTTTCACACTGTTTTCTCCTATATTGATAGATGTATTTGGAACTCTAAATCCAACACGTTTTGTGCTAGCTTCTTGAAACTTCACACAGTAAAGTAGTTGCACGTTCTCTCTCTATGCTATGTTTCCTCTTGATGTAGCCCTAAGCAGTGACTGGCGAGAAACACTTTCATTGAAAGGGGTTGCCAAGCTTCCAAAAATTAAGTATCTCCAGAAATCTCAGCAAATATTTTTTCACCAAACTGGATGCTACTTTTAGGTAATGATCAGTACACTAAGCCCACTTGGTTCCCCAAATTTCGTTCTTCTATGTTGAAGCATTCGTTTCCAGTAACAGTTTGAATTTTGGTGTTTCACACTGTTTTCTCCTATATTGATAGATGTATATGAAACTCGAAATCCAACACGGTTTGTGCTAGCTCCTTGAAACTTGACACAATAAAGTAGTTTCTAGTTCTATCTCTATGTTTTGTTTCCTCTTGATGTAGCCCTAAGCAGTGACTGGCGAGAAACACTTTCATTGAAAGGGGTGGCCAGGCTTCCAAAAATTAAGAATCTCCAGAAATCTCAGCAAATATTTTTTCACCCAATCTGGATGATACTTTCAGGTAATGATCAGTACACTAAGCCCACTTGGTTCCCCAAATTTCGTTCTTCTATGTTGAAGCGTTCGTTTCCACTAACAGTTTGAATTTTTGCGTTTCACACTGTTTTCTCCTATATTGATAGATGTATTTGGAACTCTGAATCCAACACGGTTTGTGCTAGCTTCTTGAAACTTCACACAGTAAAGTAGTTTCACGTTCTCTCTCTATGTTATGTTTCCTCTTGATGTAGCCTTAAGCAGTGACTGGCGAGAAATCCTTTCATTGAAAGGGGTTGCCAAGCTTCCAAAAATTAAGTATCTCCAGAAATCTCAGCAAATATTTTTTCACCCAAACTGGATGATACTTTCAGGTAATGATCAGTACACTAAGCCCACTTGGTTCCCCAAATTTCGTTCTTCTATGTTGAAGCGTTCGTTTCCAGTAACAGTTTGAATTTTGGCGTTTCACACTGTTTTCTCCTATATTGATAGATGTATATGGAACTCTAAATTCAACACGGTTTGTGCTAGCTCCTTGAAACTTGACACAATAAAGTAGTTTCTAGTTCTATCTCTATGTTTTGTTTCCTCTTGATGTAGCACAAAAGCAGTGACTGGCGAGAAACACTTTCATTGAAAGGGGTTGCCAAGCTTCCAAAAATTAAGAATCTCCAGAAATCTCAGCAAATATTTTTTCACCCAAACTGGATGATACTTTCAGGTAATGATCAGTACACTAAGCCCACTTGGTTCCCCAAATTTCGTTCTTCTATGTTGAAGCGTTCGTTTCCAGTAACAGTTTGAATTTTGGCGTTTCACACTATTTTCTCCTATATTGATAGATGTATTTGGAACTCTAAATCCAACACGGTTTGTGCTAGCTTCTTGAAACTTCACACAGTAAAGTAGTTTCACGTTCTCTCTCTATGTTATGTTTCCTCTTGATGTAGCCCTAAGCAGTGAATGGCGAGAAACACTTTCATTGAAAGGGGTTGCCAAGCTTCCAAAAATTAAGAATCTCCAGAAATCTCAGCAAATATTTTTTCACCCAAACTGGATGATACCTTCAGGTAATGATCAGTACACTAAGCCCACTTGGTTCCCCAAATTTCGTTCTTCTATGTTGAAGCGTTCGTTTCCAGTAACAGTTTGAATTTTGGCGTTTCACACTGTTTTCTCCTATATTGATAGATGCATTTGGAACTCTAAATCCAACACGGTATGTGCTAGCTTCTTGAAACTTCACACAATAAAGTAGTTTCACGTTCTCTCTCTATGTTATGTTTCCTCTTGATGTAGCCCTAAGCAGTGACTGGCGAGAAACACTTTCATTGAAAGGTGTTGCCAAGCTTCCAAAAATTATGAGTCTCCAGAAATCTCAGCAAATATTTTTTCACCCAAACTGGATGATACTTTCAGGTAATGATCAGTACACTAAGCCCACTTGGTTCCCCAAATTTCGTTCTTCTATGTTGAAGCGTTCGTTTCCAGTAACAGTTTGAATTTTGGCGTTTCACACTGTTTTCTCCTATATTGATAGATGTATTTGGAACTCTAAATCCAACACGTTTTGTGCTAGCTTCTTGAAACTTCACACAGTAAAGTAGTTGCACGTTCTCTCTCTATGCTATGTTTCCTCTTGATGTAGCCCTAAGCAGTGACTGGCGAGAAACACTTTCATTGAAAGGGGTTGCCAAGCTTCCAAAAATTAAGTATCTCCAGAAATCTCAGCAAATATTTTTTCACCAAACTGGATGCTACTTTTAGGTAATGATCAGTACACTAAGCCCACTTGGTTCCCCAAATTTCGTTCTTCTATGTTGAAGCATTCGTTTCCAGTAACAGTTTGAATTTTGGTGTTTCACACTGTTTTCTCCTATATTGATAGATGTATATGAAACTCGAAATCCAACACGGTTTGTGCTAGCTCCTTGAAACTTGACACAATAAAGTAGTTTCTAGTTCTATCTCTATGTTTTGTTTCCTCTTGATGTAGCCCTAAGCAGTGACTGGCGAGAAACACTTTCATTGAAAGGGGTGGCCAGGCTTCCAAAAATTAAGAATCTCCAGAAATCTCAGCAAGTATTTTTTCACCCAATCTGGATGATACTTTCAGGTAATGATCAGTACACTAAGCCCACTTGGTTCCCCAAATTTCGTTCTTCTATGTTGAAGCGTTCGTTTCCAGTAACAGTTTGAATTTTGGCGTTTCACACTGTTTTCTCCTATATTGATAGATGTATATGGAACTCTAAATTCAACACGGTTTGTGCTAGCTCCTTGAAACTTGACACAATAAAGTAGTTTCTAGTTCTATCTCTATGTTTTGTTTCCTCTTGATGTAGCCCTAAGCAGTGACTGGCGAGAAACACTTTCATTGAAAGGGGTTGCCAAGCTTCCAAAAATTAAGAATCTCCTGAAATCTCAGCAAATATTTTTTCACACAAACTTGATAATACCTTCAGGTAATGATCAGTACACTAAGCCCACTTGGTTCCCCAAATTTCGTTCTTCTATGTTGAAGCGTTCGTTTCCAGTAACAGTTTGAATTTTGGCGTTTCACACTGTTTTCTCCAATATTGATAGATGTATTTGGAACTCTAAATCCAACACGGTTTGTGCTAGCTTCTTGAAACTTCACACAGTAAAGTAGTTTCACGTTCTCTCTCTATGTTATGTTTCCTCTTGATGTAGCCCTAAGCAGTGACTGGCGAGAAACACTTTCATTGAAAGGGGTTGCCAAGCTTCCAAAAATTAAGAATCTCCAGAAGTCTCAGCAAATATTTTTTGACCCAAACTGGATGATACTTTCAGGTAATGATCAGTACACTAAGCCCACTTGGTTCCCCAAATTTCGTTCTTCTATGTTGAAGCGTTCGTTTCCAGTAACAGTTTGAATTTTGGCGTTTCACACTGTTTTCTCCAATATTGATAGATGTATTTGGAACTCTAAATCCAACACGGTTTGTGCTAGCTTCTTGAAACTTCACACAGTAAAGTAGTTTCACGTTCTCTCTCTATGTTATGTTTCCTCTTGATGTAGCCCTAAGCAGTGACTGGCGAGAAACACTTTCATTGAAAGGGGTTGCCAAGCTTCCAAAAATTAAGAATCTCCAGAAGTCTCAGCAAATATTTTTTGACCCAAACTGGATGATACTTTCAGGTAATGATCAGTACACTAAGCCCACTTGGTTCCCCAAATTTCGTTCTTCTATGTTGAAGCGTTCGTTTCCAGTAACAGTTAGAATTTTGGCGTTTCACACTGTTTTCTCCTATATTGATAGATGTATTTGGAACTCTAAATCCAACACGGTTTGTGCTAGCTTCTTGAAACTTGACACAATAAAGTAGTTTAAACTTCTATCTCTATGTTTTGTTTCCTCTTGATGTAGCCCTAAGCAGTGACTGGCGAGAAACACTTTCATTGAAAGGGGTTGCCAAGCTTCCAAAAATTACGAGTCTCCAGCAATCTCAGGAAATATTTTTTCACCCAAACTGGATAATACTTTCAGGTAATGATCAGTACACTAAGCCCACTTGGTTCCCCAAATTTCGTTCTTCTATGTTGAAGCGTTCGTTTCCACTAACAGTTTGAATTTTTGCGTTTCACACTGTTTTCTCCTATATTGATAGATGTATTTGGAACTCTGAATCCAACACGGTTTGTGCTAGCTTCTTGAAACTTCACACAGTAAAGTAGTTTCACGTTCTCTCTCTATGTTATGTTTCCTCTTGATGTAGCCTTAAGCAGTGACTGGCGAGAAATCCTTTCATTGAAAGGGGTTGCCAAGCTTCCAAAAATTAAGAATCTCCAGAAATCTCAGCAAATATTTTTTCGCCCAAACTGGATGATACCTTCAGGTAATGATCAGTACACTAAGCCCACTTGGTTCCCCAAATTTCGTTCTTCTATGTTGAAGCGTTCGTTTCCAGTAACAGTTTGAATTTTGGCGTTTCACACTGTTTTCTCCTATATTGATAGATGTATATGGAACTCTAAATTCAACACGGTTTGTGCTAGCTCCTTGAAAGTTAACACAATAAAGTAGTTTCTAGTTCTATCTCTATGTTTTGTTTCCTCTTGATGTAGCCCTAATCAGTGACTGGCGAGAAACACTTTCATTGAAAGGGGTTGCCAAGCTTCCAAAAATTAAGAATCTCCAGAAATCTCAGCAAATATTTTTTCACCCAAACTGGATGATACTTTCAGGTAATGATCAGTACACTAAGCCCACTTGGTTCCCCAAATTTCGTTCTTCTATGTTGAAGCGTTCGTTTCCAGTAACAGTTTGAATTTTGGCGTTTCACACTATTTTCTCCTATATTGATAGATGTATTTGGAACTCTAAATCCAACACGGTTTGTGCTAGCTTCTTGAAACTTCACACAGTAAAGTAGTTTCACGTTCTCTCTCTATGTTATGTTTCCTCTTGATGTAGCCCTAAGCAGTGAATGGCGAGAAACACTTTCATTGAAACGGGTTGCCAAGCTTCCAAAAATTAAGAATCTCCAGAAATCTCAGCAAATATTTTTTCACCCAAACTGGATGATACCTTCAGGTAATGATCAGTACACTAAGCCCACTTGGTTCCCCAAATTTCGTTCTTCTATGTTGAAGCGTTCATTTCCAGTAACAGTTTGAATTTTGGCGTTTCACACTGTTTTCTCCTATATTGATAGATGCCTTTGGAACTCTAAATCCAACACGGTTTGTGCTAGCTTCCTGAAACTTCACACAGTATAGTAGTTTCACATTCTCTCTCTATGTTATGTTTCCTCTTGATGTAGCCCTAAGCAGTGACTGGCGAGAAACACTTTCATTGAAAGGTGTTGCCAAGCTTCCAAAAATTATGAGTCTCCAGAAATCTCAGCAAATATTTTTTCACCCAAACTGGATGATACTTTCAGGTAATGATCAGTACACTAAGCCCACTTGGCTCCCCAAATTTCGTTCTTCTATGTTGAAGCGTTCGTTTCCAGTAACAGTTTGAATTTTGGCGTTTCACACTCTTTTCTCCTATATTGATAGATGTATTTGGAACTCTAAATCCAACACGGTTTGTGCTAGCTTCTTGAAACTTCACACAGTAAAGTAGTTTCACGTTCTCTCTCTATGTTATGTTTCCTCTTGATGTAGCCCTAAGCAGTGACTGGCGAGAAACACTTTCATTGAAAGGCGTTGCCAAGCTTCCAAAAATTAAGTATCTCCAGAAATCTCAGCAAATATTTTTTCACCCAAACTGGATGATACCTTCAGGTAATGATCAGTACACTAAGCCCACTTGGTTCCCCAAATTTCGTTCTTCTATGTTGAAGCGTTCGTTTCCAGTAACAGTTTGAATTTTGGCGTTTCACACTGTTTTCTCCAATATTGATAGATGTATTTGGAACTCTAAATCCAACACGGTTTGTGCTAGCTTCTTGGAACTTCACACAGTAAAGTAGTTGCACGTTCTCTCTCTATGTTATGTTTCCTCTTGATGTAGCCCTAAGCAGTGACTGGCGAGAAACACTTTCATTGAAAGGGGTTGCCAAGCTTCCAAAAATTAAGTATCTCCAGAAATCTCAGCAAATATTTTTTTACCAAACTGGATGCTACTTTTAGGTAATGATCAGTACACTAAGCCCACTTGGTTCCCCAAATTTCGTTCTTCTATGTTGAAGCGTTCGTTTCGAGTAACAGTTTGAATTTTGGTGTTTCACACTGTTTTCTCCTATATTGATAGATGTATATGAAACTCGAAATCCAACACGGTTTGTGCTAGCTCCTTGAAACTTGACACAATAAAGTAGTTTCTAGTTCTATCTCTATGTTTTGTTTCCTCTTGATGTAGCCCTAAGCAGTGACTGGCGAGAAACACTTTCATTGAAAGGGGTTGCCAAGCTTCCAAAAATTAAGAATCTCCTGAAATCTCAGCAAATATTTTTTTCACACAAACTTGATAATACCTTCAGGTAATGATCAGTACACTAAGCCCACTTGGTTCCCCAAATTTCGTTCTTCTATGTTGAAGCGTTCGTTTCCAGTAACAGTTTGAATTTTGGCGTTTCACACTGTTTTCTCCAATATTGATAGATGTATTTGGAACTCTAAATCCAACACGGTTTGTGCTAGCTTCTTGAAACTTCACACAGTAAAGTAGTTTCACGTTCTCTCTCTATGTTATGTTTCCTCTTGATGTAGCCCTAAGCAGTGACTGGCGAGAAACACTTTCATTGAAAGGGGTTGCCAAGCTTCCAAAAATTAAGAATCTCCAGAAGTCTCAGCAAATATTTTTTGACCCAAACTGGATGATACTTTCAGGTAATGATCAGTACACTAAGCCCACTTGGTTCCCCAAATTTCGTTCTTCTATGTTGAAGCGTTCGTTTCCAGTAACAGTTTGAATTTTGGCGTTTCACACTGTTTTCTCCAATATTGATAGATGTATTTGGAACTCTAAATCCAACACGGTTTGTGCTAGCTTCTTGAAACTTGACACAATAAAGTAGTTTAAACTTCTATCTCTATGTTTTGTTTCCTCTTGATGTAGCCCTAAGCAGTGACTGGCGAGAAACACTTTCATTGAAAGGGGTTGCCAAGCTTCCAAAAATTACGAGTCTCCAGCAATCTCAGGAAATATTTTTTCACCCAAACTGGATAATACTTTCAGGTAATGATCAGTACACTAAGCCCACTTGGTTCCCCAAATTTCGTTCTTCTATGTTGAAGCGTTCGTTTCCAGTAACAGTTTGAATTTTGGCGTTTCACACTGTTTTCTCCTATATTGATAGATGTATTTGGAACTCTGAATCCAACACGGTTTGTGCTAGCTTCTTGAAACTTCACACAGTAAAGTAGTTTCACGTTCTCTCTCTATGTTATGTTTCCTCTTGATGTAGCCTTAAGCAGTGACTGGCGAGAAATCCTTTCATTGAAAGGGGTTGCCAAGCTTCCAAAAATTAAGTATCTCCAGAAATCTCAGCAAATATTTTTTCACCCAAACTGGATGATACTTTCAGGTAATGATCAGTACACTAAGCCCACTTGGTTCCCCAAATTTCGTTCTTCTATGTTGAAGCGTTCGTTTCCAGTAACAGTTTGAATTTTGGCGTTTCACACTGTTTTCTCCTATATTGATAGATGTATATGGAACTCTAAATTCAACACGGTTTGTGCTATCTCCTTGAAACTTGACACAATAAAGTAGTTTCTAGTTCTATCTCTATGTTTTGTTTCCTCTTGATGTAGCCCTAATCAGTGACTGGCGAGAAACACTTTCATTGAAAGGGGTTGCCAAGCTTCCAAAAATTAAGAATCTCCAGAAATCTCAGCAAATATTTTTTCACCCAAACTGGATGATACTTTCAGGTAATGATCAGTACACTAAGCCCACTTGGTTCCCCAAATTTCGTTCTTCTATGTTGAAGCGTTCGTTTCCAGTAACAGTTTGAATTTTGGCGTTTCACACTATTTTCTCCTATATTGATAGATGTATTTGGAACTCTAAATCCAACACGGTTTGTGCTAGCTTCTTGAAACTTCACACAGTAAAGTAGTTTCACGTACTCTCTCTATGTTATGTTTCCTCTTGATGTAGCCCTAAGCAGTGAATGGCGAGAAACACTTTCATTGAAAGGGGTTGCCAAGCTTCCAAAAATTAAGAATCTCCAGAAATCTCAGCAAATATTTTTTCACCCAAACTGGATGATACCTTCAGGTAATGATCAGTACACTAAGCCCACTTGGTTCCCCAAATTTCGTTCTTCTATGTTGAAGCGTTCGTTTCCAGTAACAGTTTGAATTTTGGCGTTTCACACTGTTTTCTCCTATATTGATAGATGCATTTGGAACTCTAAATCCAACACGGTATGTGCTAGCTTCTTGAAACTTCACACAATAAAGTAGTTTCACGTTCTCTCTCTATGTTATGTTTCCTCTTGATGTAGCCCTAAGCAGTGACTGGCGAGAAACACTTTCATTGAAAGGTGTTGCCAAGCTTCCAAAAATTATGAGTCTCCAGAAATCTCAACAAATATTTTTTCACCCAAACTGCATGATACTTTCAGGTAATGATCAGTACACTAAGCCCACTTGGTTCCCCAAATTTCGTTCTTCTATGTTGAAGCGTTCGTTTCCAGTAACAGTTTGAATTTTGGCGTTTCACACTGTTTTCTCCTATATTGATAGATGTATTTGGAACTCTAAATCCAACACGGTTTGTGCTAGCTTCTTGAAACTTCACACAGTAAAGTAGTTTCACGTTCTCTCTCTATGTTATGTTTCCTCTTGATGTAGCCCTAAGCAGTGACTGGCGAGAAACACTTTCATTGAAAGGCGTTGCCAAGCTTCCAAAAATTAAGTATCTCCAGAAATCTCAGCAAATATTTTTTCACCCAAACTGGATGATACCTTCAGGTAATGATCAGTACACTAAGCCCACTTGGTTCCCCAAATTTCGTTCTTCTATGTTGAAGCGTTCGTTTCCAGTAACAGTTTGAATTTTGGCGTTTCACACTGTTTTCTCCTATATTGATAGATGTATTTGGAACTCTAAATCCAACACGGTTTGTGCTAGCTTCTTGAAACTTCACACAGTAAAGTAGTTGCACGTTCTCTCTCTATGTTATGTTTCCTCTTGATGTAGCCCTAAGCAGTGACTGGCGAGAAACACTTTCATTGAAAGGGGTTGCCAAGCTTCCAAAAATTAAGTATCTCCAGAAATCTCAGCAAATATTTTTTCACCAAACTGGATGCTACTTTTAGGTAATGATCAGTACACTAAGCCCACTTGGTTCCCCAAATTTCGTTCTTCTATGTTGAAGCGTTCGTTTCCAGTAACAGTTTGAATTTTGGTGTTTCACACTGTTTTCTCCTATATTGATAGATGTATATGAAACTCGAAATCCAACACGGTTTGTGCTAGCTCCTTGAAACTTGACACAATAAAGTAGTTTCTAGTTCTATCTCTATGTTTTGTTTCCTCTTGATGTAGCCCTAAGCAGTGACTGGCGAGAAACACTTTCATTGAAAGGGGTGGCCAGGCTTCCAAAAACTAAGAATCTCCAGAAATCTCAGCAAATATTTTTTCACCCAATCTGGATGATACTTACAGGTAATGATCAGTACACTAAGCCCACTTGGTTCCCCAAATTTCGTTCTTCTATGTTGAAGCGTTCGTTTCCAGTAACAGTTTGAATTTTGGCGTTTCACACTGTTTTCTCCTATATTGATAGATGTATTTGGAACTCTAAATCCAACACGGTTTGTGCTAGCTTCTTGAAACTTCACACAGTAAAGTAGTTTCACATTCACTCTCTATGTTATGTTTCCTCTTGATGTAGCCCTAAGCAGTGACTGGCGAGAAACACTTTCATTGAAAGGGGTTGCCAAGCTTCCAAAAATTACGAATCTCCAGAAATCTCAGCAAATATTTTTTCACCCAATCTGGATGATACTTACAGGTAATGATCAGTACACTAAGCCCACTTGGTTCCCCAAATTTCGTTCTTCTATGTTGAAGCGTTCGTTTCCAGTAACAGTTTGAATTTTGGCGTTTCACACTGTTTTCTCCTATATTGATAGATGTATTTGGAACTCTAAATCCAACACGGTTTGTGCTAGCTTCTTGAAACTTCACACAGTATAGTAGTTTCACATTCTCTCTCTATGTTATGTTTCCTCTTGATGTAGCCCTAAGCAGTGACTGGCGAGAAACACTTTCATTGAAAGGGGTTGCCAAGCTTCCAAAAATTACGAGTCTCCAGAAATCTTAGCAAATATTTTTTCACCCAAACTGGATGATACTTTCAGGTAATGATCAGTACACTAAGCCCACTTGGTTCCCCAAATTTCGTTCTTCTATGCTGAAGCGTTCGTTTCCAGTAACAGTTTGAATTTTGGCGTTTCACACTGTTTTCTCCTATATTGATAGATGTATTAGGAACTCTAAATCCAACACGGTTTGTGCTAGCTTCTTGAAACTTAACACAATAAAGTAGTTTCACGTTCTCTCTCTATGTTATGTTTCCTCTTGATGTAGCCCTAAGCAGTGACTGGCGAGAAACACTTTCATTGAAAGGTGTTGCCAAGCTTCCAAAAATTATGAGTCTCCAGAAATCTCAGCAAATATTTTTTCACCCAAACTGCATGATACTTTCAGGTAATGATCAGTACACTAAGCCCACTTGGTTCCCCAAATTTCGTTCTTCTATGTTGAAGCGTTCGTTTCCAGTAACAGTGTGAATTTTGGCGTTTCACACTGTTTTCTCCTATATTGATAGATATATTTGGAACTCTAAATCCAACACGGTTTGTGCTAGCTTCTTGGAACTTCACACAGTAAAGTAGTTGCACGTTCTCTCTCTATGTTATGTTTCCTCTTGATGTAGCCCTAAGCAGTGACTGGCGAGAAACACTTTCATTGAAAGGGGTTGCCAAGCTTCCAAAAATTAAGTATCTCCAGAAATCTCAGCAAATATTTTTTCACCAAACTGAATGCTACTTTTAGGTAATGATCAGTACACTAAGCCCACTTGGTTCCCCAAATTTCGTTCTTCTATGTTGAAGCGTTCGTTTCCAGTAACAGTTTGAATTTTGGTGTTTCACACTGTTTTCTCCTATATTGATAGATGTATATGAAACTCGAAATCCAACACGGTTTGTGCTAGCTCCTTGAAACTTGACACAATAAAGTAGTTTCTAGTTCTATCTCTATGTTTTGTTTCCTCTTGATGTAGCCCTAAGCAGTGACTGGCGAGAAACACTTTCATTGAAAGGGGTTGCCAAGCTTCCAAAAATTAAGAATCTCCAGAAATCTCAGCAAATATTTTTTCACCCAAACTGGATGATACTTTCAGGTAATGATCAGTACACTAAGCCCACTTGGTTCCCCAAATTTCGTTCTTCTATGTTGAAGCGTTCATTTCCAGTAACAGTTTGAATTTTGGCGTTTCACACTGTTTTCTCCTATATTGATAGATGTATATGGAACTCTAAATTCAACACGGTTTGTGCTAGCTCCTTGAAACTTGACACAATAAAGTAGTTTCTAGTTCTATCTCTATGTTTTGTTTCCTCTTGATGTAGCCCTAAGCAGTGACTGGCGAGAAACACTTTCATTGAAAGGGGTTGCCAAGCTTCCAAAAATTAAGAATCTCCAGAAATCTCAGCAAATATTTTTTCACACAAACTTGATAATACCTTCAGGTAATGATCAGTACACTAAGCCCACTTGGTTCCCCAAATTTCGTTCTTCTATGTTGAAGCGTTCGTCTCCAGTAACAGTTTGAATTTTGGCGTTTCACACTGTTTTCTCCAATATTGATAGATGTATTTGGAACTCTAAATCCAACATGGTTTGTGCTAGCTTCTTGAAACTTCACACAGTAAAGTAGTTTCACGTTCTCTCTCTATGTTATGTTTCCTCTTGATGTAGCCCTAAGCAGTGACTGGCGAGAAACACTTTCATTGAAAGGGGTTGCCAAGCTTCCAAAAATTAAGAATCTCCAGAAGTCTCAGCAAATATTTTTTGACCCAAACTGGATGATACTTTCAGGTAATGATCAGTACACTAAGCCCACTTGGTTCCCCAAATTTCGTTCTTCTATGTTGAAGCGTTCGTTTCCAGTAACAGTTTGAATTTTGGCGTTTCACACTGTTTTCTCCTATATTGATAGATGTATTTGGAACTCTAAATCCAACACGGTTTGTGCTAGCTTCTTGAAACTTGACACAATAAAGTAGTTTAAACTTCTATCTCTATGTTTTGTTTCCTCTTGATGTAGCCCTAAGCAGTGACTGGCGAGAAACACTTTCATTGAAAGGGGTTGCCAAGCTTCCAAAAATTACGAGTCTCCAGCAATCTCAGGAAATATTTTTTCACCCAAACTGGATAATACTTTCAGGTAATGATCAGTACACTAAGCCCACTTGGTTCCCCAAATTTCGTTCTTCTATGTTGAAGCGTTCGTTTCCAGTAACAGTTTGAATTTTGGCGTTTCACACTGTTTTCTCCTATATTGATAGATGTATTTGGAACTCTGAATCCAACACGGTTTGTGCTAGCTTCTTGAAACTTCACACAGTAAAGTAGTTTCACGTTCTCTCTCTATGTTATGTTTCCTCTTGATGTAGCCTTAAGCAGTGACTGGCGAGAAATCCTTTCATTGAAAGGGGTTGCCAAGCTTCCAAAAATTAAGTATCTCCAGAAATCTCAGCAAATATTTTTTCACCCAAACTGGATGATACTTTCAGGTAATGATCAGTACACTAAGCCCACTAGGTTCCCCAAATTTCGTTCTTCTATGTTGAAGCGTTCGTTTCCAGTAACAGTTTGAATTTTGGCGTTTCACACTGTTTTCTCCTATATTGATAGATGTATATGGAACTCTAAATTCAACACGGTTTGTGCTATCTCCTTGAAACTTGACACAATAAAGTAGTTTCTAGTTCTATCTCTATGTTTTGTTTCCTCTTGATGTAGCCCTAATCAGTGACTGGCGAGAAACACTTTCATTGAAAGGGGTTGCCAAGCTTCCAAAAATTAAGAATCTCCAGAAATCTCAGCAAATATTTTTTCACCCAAACTGGATGATACTTTCAGGTAATGATCAGTACACTAAGCCCACTTGGTTCCCCAAATTTCGTTCTTCTATTTTGAAGCGTTCGTTTCCAGTAACAGTTTGAATTTTGGCGTTTCACACTATTTTCTCCTATATTGATAGATGTATTTGGAACTCTAAATCCAACACGGTTTGTGCTAGCTTCTTGAAACTTCACACAGTAAAGTAGTTTCACGTTCTCTCTCTATGTTATGTTTCCTCTTGATGTAGCCCTAAGCAGTGAATGGCGAGAAACACTTTCATTGAAAGGGGTTGCCAAGCTTCCAAAAATTAAGAATCTCCAGAAATCTCAGCAAATATTTTTTCACCCAAACTGGATGATACCTTCAGGTAATGATCAGTACACTAAGCCCACTTGGTTCCCCAAATTTCGTTCTTCTATGTTGAAGCGTTCGTTTCCAGTAACAGTTTGAATTTTGGCGTTTCACACTGTTTTCTCCTATATTGATAGATGCATTTGGAACTCTAAATCCAACACGGTATGTGCTAGCTTCTTGAAACTTCACACAATAAAGTAGTTTCACGTTCTCTCTCTATGTTATGTTTCCTCTTGATGTAGCCCTAAGCAGTGACTGGCGAGAAACACTTTCATTGAAAGGTGTTGCCAAGCTTCCAAAAATTATGAGTCTCCAGAAATCTCAGCAAATATTTTTTCACCCAAACTGCATGATACTTTCAGGTAATGATCAGTACACTAAGCCCACTTGGTTCCCCAAATTTCGTTCTTCTATGTTGAAGCGTTCGTTTCCAGTAACAGTTTGAATTTTGGCGTTTCACACTGTTTTCTCCTATATTGATAGATGTATTTGGAACTCTAAATCCAACACGGTTTGTGCTAGCTTCTTGAAACTTCACACAGTAAAGTAGTTTCACGTTCTCTCTCTATGTTATGTTTCCTCTTGATGTAGCCCTAAGCAGTGACTGGCGAGAAACACTTTCATTGAAAGGGGTTGCCAAGCTTCCAAAAATTACGAATCTCCAGAAATCTCAGCAAATATTTTTTCACCCAATCTGGATGATACTTACAGGTAATGATCAGTACACTAAGCCCACTTGGTTCCCCAAATTTCGTTCTTCTATGTTGAAGCGTTCGTTTCCAGTAACAGTTTGAATTTTGGCGTTTCACACTGTTTTCTCCTATATTGATAGATGTATTTGGAACTCTAAATCCAACACGGTTTGTGCTAGCTTCTTGAAACTTCACACAGTATAGTAGTTTCACATTCTCTCTCTATGTTATGTTTCCTCTTGATGTAGCCCTAAGCAGTGACTGGCGAGAAACACTTTCATTGAAAGGGGTTGCCAAGCTTCCAAAAATTACGAGTCTCCAGAAATCTTAGCAAATATTTTTTCACCCAAACTGGATGATACTTTCAGGTAATGATCAGTACACTAAGCCCACTTGGTTCCCCAAATTTCGTTCTTCTATGCTGAAGCGTTCGTTTCCAGTAACAGTTTGAATTTTGGCGTTTCACACTGTTTTCTCCTATATTGATAGATGTATTAGGAACTCTAAATCCAACACGGTTTGTGCTAGCTTCTTGAAACTTCACACAATAAAGTAGTTTCACGTTCTCTCTCTATGTTATGTTTCCTCTTGATGTAGCCCTAAGCAGTGACTGGCGAGAAACACTTTCATTGAAAGGTGTTGCCAAGCTTCCAAAAATTATGAGTCTCCAGAAATCTCAGCAAATATTTTTTCACCCAAACTGCATGATACTTTCAGGTAATGATCAGTACACTAAGCCCACTTGGTTCCCCAAATTTCGTTCTTCTATGTTGAAGCGTTCGTTTCCAGTAACAGTGTGAATTTTGGCGTTTCACACTGTTTTCTCCTATATTGATAGATATATTTGGAACTCTAAATCCAACACGGTTTGTGCTAGCTTCTTGGAACTTCACACAGTAAAGTAGTTGCACGTTCTCTCTCTATGTTATGTTTCCTCTTGATGTAGCCCTAAGCAGTGACTGGCGAGAAACACTTTCATTGAAAGGGGTTGCCAAGCTTCCAAAAATTAAGTATCTCCAGAAATCTCAGCAAATATTTTTTCACCAAACTGGATGCTACTTTTAGGTAATGATCAGTACACTAAGACCACTTGGTTCCCCAAATTTCGTTCTTCTATGTTGAAGCGTTCGTTTCCAGTAACAGTTTGAATTTTGGTGTTTCACACTGTTTTCTCCTATATTGATAGATGTATATGAAACTCGAAATCCAACACGGTTTGTGCTAGCTCCTTGAAACTTGACACAATAAAGTAGTTTCTAGTTCTATCTCTATGTTTTGTTTCCTCTTGATGTAGCCCTAAGCAGTGACTGGCGAGAAACACTTTCATTGAAAGGGGTTGCCAAGCTTCCAAAAATTAAGAATCTCCAGAAATCTCAGCAAATATTTTTTCACCCAAACTGGATGATACTTTCAGGTAATGATCAGTACACTAAGCCCACTTGGTTCCCCAAATTTCGTTCTTCTATGTTGAAGCGTTCATTTCCAGTAACAGTTTGAATTTTGGCGTTTCACACTGTTTTCTCCTATATTGATAGATGTATATGGAACTCTAAATTCAACACGGTTTGTGCTAGCTCCTTGAAACTTGACACAATAAAGTAGTTTCTAGTTCTATCTCTATGTTTTGTTTCCTCTTGATGTAGCCCTAAGCAGTGACTGGCGAGAAACACTTTCATTGAAAGGGGTTGCCAAGCTTCCAAAAATTAAGAATCTCCAGAAATCTCAGCAAATATTTTTTCACACAAACTTGATAATACCTTCAGGTAATGATCAGTACACTAAGCCCACTTGGTTCCCCAAATTTCGTTCTTCTATGTTGAAGCGTTCGTTTCCAGTAACAGTTTGAATTTTGGCGTTTCACACTGTTTTCTCCAATATTGATAGATGTATTTGGAACTCTAAATCCAACATGGTTTGTGCTAGCTTCTTGAAACTTCACACAGTAAAGTAGTTTCACGTTCTCTCTCTATGTTATGTTTCCTCTTGATGTAGCCCTAAGCAGTGACTGGCGAGAAACACTTTCATTGAAAGGGGTTGCCAAGCTTCCAAAAATTAAGAATCTCCAGAAGTCTCAGCAAATATTTTTTGACCCAAACTGGATGATACTTTCAGGTAATGATCAGTACACTAAGCCCACTTGGTTCCCCAAATTTCGTTCTTCTATGTTGAAGCGTTCGTTTCCAGTAACAGTTTGAATTTTGGCGTTTCACACTGTTTTCTCCTATATTGATAGATGTATTTGGAACTCTAAATCCAACACGGTTTGTGCTAGCTTCTTGAAACTTGACACAATAAAGTAGTTTAAACTTCTATCTCTATGTTTTGTTTCCTCTTGATGTAGCCCTAAGCAGTGACTGGCGAGAAACACTTTCATTGAAAGGGGTTGCCAAGCTTCCAAAAATTACGAGTCTCCAGCAATCTCAGGAAATATTTTTTCACCCAAACTGGATAATACTTTCAGGTAATGATCAGTACACTAAGCCCACTTGGTTCCCCAAATTTCGTTCTTCTATGTTGAAGCGTTCGTTTCCAGTAAAGTTTGAATTTTGGCGTTTCACACTGTTTTCTCCTATATTGATAGATGTATTTGGAACTCTGAATCCAACACGGTTTGTGCTAGCTTCTTGAAACTTCACACAGTAAAGTAGTTTCACGTTCTCTCTCTATGTTATGTTTCCTCTTGATGTAGCCTTAAGCAGTTACTGGCGAGAAATCCTTTCATTGAAAGGGGTTGCCAAGCTTCCAAAAATTAAGTATCTCCAGAAATCTCAGCAAATATTTTTTCACCCAAACTGGATGATACTTTCAGGTAATGATCAGTACACTAAGCCCACTAGGTTCCCCAAATTTCGTTCTTCTATGTTGAAGCGTTCGTTTCCAGTAACAGTTTGAATTTTGGCGTTTCACACTGTTTTCTCCTATATTGATAGATGTATATGGAACTCTAAATTCAACACGGTTTGTGCTATCTCCTTGAAACTTGACACAATAAAGTAGTTTCTAGTTCTATCTCTATGTTTTGTTTCCTCTTGATGTAGCCCTAATCAGTGACTGGCGAGAAACACTTTCATTGAAAGGGGTTGCCAAGCTTCCAAAAATTAAGAATCTCCAGAAATCTCAGCAAATATTTTTTCACCCAAACTGGATGATACTTTCAGGTAATGATCAGTACACTAAGCCCACTTGGTTCCCCAAATTTCGTTCTTCTATTTTGAAGCGTTCGTTTCCAGTAACAGTTTGAATTTTGGCGTTTCACACTATTTTCTCCTATATTGATAGATGTATTTGGAACTCTAAATCCAACACGGTTTGTGCTAGCTTCTTGAAACTTCACACAGTAAAGTAGTTTCACGTTCTCTCTCTATGTTATGTTTCCTCTTGATGTAGCCCTAAGCAGTGAATGGCGAGAAACACTTTCATTGAAAGGGGTTGCCAAGCTTCCAAAAATTAAGAATCTCCAGAAATCTCAGCAAATATTTTTTCACCCAAACTGGATGATACCTTCAGGTAATGATCAGTACACTAAGCCCACTTGGTTCCCCAAATTTCGTTCTTCTATGTTGAAGCGTTCGTTTCCAGTAACAGTTTGAATTTTGGCGTTTCACACTGTTTTCTCCTATATTGATAGATGCATTTGGAACTCTAAATCCAACACGGTATGTGCTAGCTTCTTGAAACTTCACACAATAAAGTAGTTTCACGTTCTCTCTCTATGTTATGTTTCCTCTTGATGTAGCCCTAAGCAGTGACTGGCGAGAAACACTTTCATTGAAAGGTGTTGCCAAGCTTCCAAAAATTATGAGTCTCCAGAAATCTCAGCAAATATTTTTTCACCCAAACTGCATGATACTTTCAGGTAATGATCAGTACACTAAGCCCACTTGGTTCCCCAAATTTCGTTCTTCTATGTTGAAGCGTTCGTTTCCAGTAACAGTTTGAATTTTGGCGTTTCACACTGTTTTCTCCTATATTGATAGATGTATTTGGAACTCTAAATTCAACACGGTTTGTGCTATCTCCTTGAAACTTGACACAATAAAGTAGTTTCTAGTTCTATCTCTATGTTTTGTTTCCTCTTGATGTAGCCCTAATCAGTGACTGGCGAGAAACA